>NC_138232.1:16194782-16399782 GCF_964197995.2 Scardinius erythrophthalmus | reverse complement strand
TAATCTAGCATGAAAAATTGTTTTTAAAATAGATTTTATATAATAAATATATATATATATATATTATTAACTACAAACTATTACTGTCAGTATTGATTTGCATTTTTTTTAATTATTAATAAACTATACATTACTCTTCAAAAGTTTTTTTTTTTTAAGTTTATTCTTTCAAAAATAAAACAACTTTTGGATGTTTGTGTATAGGAAAACACATTCTTGTAATTTTCTAGAATAAAATCATGCAGTTTTCATGATATAGCTTCAATTGCAGAAACATGCAAAAAAATAAATAAATCACAATTTATTCCAGTATTTATCTAGACAAATTTCTCCTTTCACTTATGTAGGATTGCTAAGGGCTACCAGACATCCCCAGACCTACGACTGACTTGGCTGCAAAATATGGCAGGGAAGCACTCAGAGAGGAATAACCATGCAGAGGCAGCCCAATGCTTAGTACACAGCGCCGCCCTGGTGGCAGAGTACCTCAGCATGCTGGAGGACCGCAAGTACCTGCCTGTGGGCTGTGTCACATTTCAGGTTCCTGCTGCACCATGTGACAAAGATAATGATGCATCAGTCATTTGCTTTTTGATTGTAATATATTAATAAGGCTTTCTCACACCACAGAACATGTCCTCTAATGTGCTGGAAGAATCTGCTGTGTCAGATGATGTAGTGTCCCCGGATGAGGAGGGTATCTGCTCTGGGAAGTACTTCACTGAGGCAGGCTTAGTTGGGTTGCTGGAACAAGCTGCAGCCTCCTTTTCTATGGTGAGATGTTTACTATGTTGTTTAAAAGACCTCTTATCATGATTTTGGCTACATTTCTATTTGTTTCATTGATTCATATGTATAATAATATTTAACTTGTTAAATAAAAAAAGTGTTTAGTATCATATTTACATTTTGGTAGATAATAATTTATTATAATGCATTGTTTTTGTAAATACATGTTCTGATTTTTACTGATAATTTATAATTTTTGGTCCCACTTTTTTTGTGTGTATTAACTTACTATGTACTAATATTTAAATTAATCTTTTGACCATACCACAAAACCCACCCTAACCTTACCCGTATATCTCATGCCTAATAAAAATACCAATTTTTTCCCAAATACTTTGAGTATATATTGTGCAAATTAAAAAAAATATTAACTTCAGCAATCTAATATGCAATCATTTAACTGTATTACATCATATTGTTTTATATCGGGCATCAGCCACTTTTATCATTTATTTGTCTCCAGGCTGGTATGTACGAAGCAGTGAACGAAGTCTACAAAGTGCTCATTCCTATTCACGAGGCCAACAGGGATGCCAAGAAGCTAGCCACTATTCATGGTAAACTTCAGGAAGCCTTTGGCAAAATTGTGCATCAGGTAAATGCTTTAAAAAGGGAGTTTTCATTGTTTTGAATCCTAAAATAAAGACTGTTAGCCTCTTGATGCATGCTGTGTATCAGTTTAAAGGGGATTTCGCACCGGAGGAACCTTTTCACAGTTCCTAAAACTATTGGCGGAAGTACCCGTTTTTTGCCGTGTTCGCACCACAGGAACTAGGAACGATTTTAGTTCTAAGAACTCCTTTTGGAGGAACTAATTTAGCTCCTACTTCAGAGTAGGGTCAAGCACTCGGCAAACGCTAATACTTTTTCATATACTGTCTACTTTCTTTGTATTACAGTTCTATCTAATAACACATTAGACATCTTAAACTAATGAACACGAAGAATGCGAGCACTATGTGCTCAGGCTCTGGTTGGCGTTCTCATAAAGGTACAACAAGCGATGCTTACGTCACTTCAGAGTTCCTACTGGTGGTGAGAAGGCAACCAGGAAAATGTTCCTAGGGGATCTATTAGTTCTCGAGGAACAACCCTTGTGTCTAGTTCCTAGAACTACCCGGTGCGAAATCCCCTTAAGACAACAGGACTTTGTATTTTTGGCCTAGTAGTACAAAGCATCTGCCAGATGTCTAACTTGGCAATATTTTGCTTGTGTATACACACAGACGTGATTTATGTGTGACACGTGAAAGAGACTTTGCATTATCAAGACTGCATGTCTCTGTTTATCTCTTCTACATCAGAGTGACAGTGAGCATGTGGACTCTTTTCAGTGAGTTTTCCTGGGCATTATGAGTAGTATTCACACTAAGAATGAGAACTATAACGATAACTATATTAGGGTCCACACCAACTGACGATAATGTTCTGTTTATTATAATCGCGCGCTGTACTTATGTCATCTTCCGCTTTAATTGTTCAAGCTCTTTCAAGTCAGATGGACTCTGACTAGCTGTTAATGTTTCATCATTCAGCGGCAAAAATACTTTGAAAGTGATTCCAACGTTATTGTTCCTGTGATGTTATAGTTGTGGTGTGGACTTTGCTATTCTCTTAGAATTTGAACGCTTGTTAAAACGTCATAGTTATAGTTTTCATCGTTGGTGTGAATTGGCCTTGCTCATACTGTACATAGGGTTAATGATTTGAACAACTACTCTTTCTGTGCTATCGATGTAAATGATACCTCAGATTGCGCGGCTGGTTGATGAGAAGTGTGTTATAAACTTTTGTGAGCAGTCAACACTTGAAGTTTATACAAAAAACATCCCAAAGACATAGATTGAAAGAAGTGACCAGAATATTATAGAGGAATGGGGTGACCCTTTTGACCTGGCAACTACACAGAATAACCTAGAAACTGCATAGCAACATGCTAAAAAACACTACATGCACCTTAGCGTCTGTATAGAAAATCCCTGGGAACCTCCCAAGACACTGTTTTTTCTTTAAAAAAAAAAGTTTTTATATTATTCTGTCCGGTATAAATGGATGAATAGTCATGCATGGCAGATACAGTCTAACAAATATGCTACTTTTCAAAAGTTTGGGAAAAAATCCTACTTTGTCCAAACTTTTGAACAGTAGTGTATGATTTTTCAAAAAACGATTGTTTCCCACAATGCTTTGCAGTGAGTCTGGTCTTTTAAAGGGGGTGATTGTGACCTGTGTATGTTGATTTGTGCTGTATTCTCTCTGTTATACAGAGCACAGGCTGGGAGGTAGGTGCTAAACTTCATGGTTAATGCTTGGCCCTTACGTGCAAGCTGTGGGCGTTTATCATGACTCTCTATGCTTTGAATTTGACCCATTAACATGTTTATGGACGTTTTCATTTCTTCGTCCATCCCTCCATCTCTCTTTCCATGGGACTGCTGTCAGTGGTGTGTGGGCAGCAGCATCCCTCTTCTCATCTTCCTATCTCTCCTCTCTTTTTTTAAGGAAAAAGCGATGTTAACATTGTCAAATTTGACAGGCCATGCATGGGAGCCACTGTGAACACTAATAACAGATTTATTCACGAATGCCTCATTTCACTTCCTCATCCTCTCTCTCATCAGCATTGCCATCTATGTCTTATGTCTCTCAAAAGCACAGGGTTCGATTTATGCGAGGCATGTAGATAACCTTGAAGGATCGGTTTGCCCAGAAATGAAAATTCTGTCATAATTTTCTCACCCTCATGTCATCCCGAACCTGTATGACTTTATTTGTTCGCTGAAACATAAAAGGAGATATTCTGAATAATATACTGGTTTCTTCATGCAACTGGAGTTGGAGCTATCAGACTTTAAATAGGACACAAAAGAACCATGAAAGTGGTCAATATGACTCATACTCTATATTCCAAGTTTTCTGAATTTATAAAATGGCTTTTTGAGACAAACAGACCATGAAAGCTTCGAAAGCTTAAAAACGCTACCTTCGGGGGATGCATTCCAAGCTAGGAAAGCATCAAGGCACCAAAGCACTTCCGAATCAAAGCTTCACTTCCTGTCTCCTGAGATACCTTCATCTGATTGAATTTTGAAGGCAGCATAGATGTATCCTTACCTGCCTTTTGACCACAATCCTGTTGGTTCCATTCTGTGACAGTTAAGCTAAAAAAATAAAGATGGCGTCTAAAAGTTGCGTTTGGTGGTCAGTTTTTATGTAAATGTATGTTTTTGACCAACATTTTCCACTTTTGATGCCATTTCTAGTAAGAAATTACTATTTTAGTAATTAAATATTTGCTTATCACCAAAGCTTGCTTTTATTGTGCTGTAGATCATTAAACCGTTACAGCGCCTCAGAATCCTTTCCGATATCAGTTTCATGAGGTATGTTTGTGCACCAGTGCTGCCTGCAAAGTCATTCCCTGACAGGGCAGTGAGGCAACAAGTCAGCCACCTAAGCTTTCAGACGTAGCCCAAATTTAAGACCGGATCATCGAGTCAATGAGTTTAACTTGAACTTAAAGAGTCAGATTCTTTAAGAAGTCCATGTACTGTATATTGTGTGAACTGGATCAAATGATTCATCGCAAAAATTATTATTATTATTATTTTTTTGCTTTTGGATTGTTTGTGTGACTTCAGAAGACTTGTAATAGAATCACTTTTATGACAAATTTAATAGTGTGTGCCCCCCCCCCCAATCTGGAGTATGACAGCAACATCAACAGACATTTATCTCCATTAGAGTGTAACAATCAGCTTCCAGATGTACAATCCCATTCATTTTCTCCATAGGAAAATTGATTTGTTAATGATAACCTATAAAACTTTAAAGACAAACCTACTGTGAACTCTGAGGTTGCAAATGGATGGCATTTGCTTTTGTTGAAGTCATCAGGTCACATTATATTGACTTATTTTAAGAACTAATTGTGTTTAACAGCTGGATTCCTGTAATGCAATACAACTTGTTGCTGGTTGGTTTAGTTCAGGGCTTATAACCGGAAACCATGGTTGCTGAAAAAGTGGGCGGGCACTGTTGTGCTTTATATGGAAAATAGCAACCAGTATTATCTTCAACAAATCATCTTTAGTGTTCCACGGAAGAAAGAACGTCATACAGGTTTGGAATGACATGAGGGTGGGTTAACAGTGACATGATTATCAACTTTGGGGTATGTCTTTAACAAATGAAGAATAGCATGAATTAGGGACAGAAGCTTCTTAGAAAATATCCGAACATTTTTGGTATCTTGGTAAATTATGCGTTTTTCTTCTTCTAAAGGGACACGTACTGGTGATCATCAGTTTAAAACATCTATATTCATGTGTTGAAAGTGACATCCAAGTGACCTTCTCTTTATATGAGCTTTTGTTTCATTGCGAACTAAATCGACCCCTGAGTTCTCATTTACACCAATATGTTTGTATACTAGTATTAATCTCACTTGTTTATTTGCATGGCAGCGAGTCAACAAAACCTTCATATTTGCAGCATTACACCAGGAATGTCTACTTAATAAGAACCCTTTAGTGAACTTTTCACTGCCTGCTTCTTCCTCATTGCATGTTTATTGTTGGGTTTTAGTCTTTGTGTGTTTGTGTTTGTGTGTGTGTGTGTTTCTTTGTAAAATATGGATTTGGTAGTATTGCTGTTTGTTTTGTGTGTTCGTGTTTTGTTTAGCTTTCAAAGAGTTTCTTGGTTTCCTGATTAAAATATGTTCTGTTCTCTCCTTTTTTATTCCCCTGGTTGCTGACCCCTCCTCTTCCCACTTTAATTATTGTGTCTTGTGGTAAGTTCATAGTTTGAGGGTTTATTTCTGTAGCTTTTATGACGATCACAATGAACCAGAGATGGGCTGAACCATCTCAGACACACACAGAATCTGCACCCCAAAACTTCAGATTTCTACAGAATTGGAACATCCATCATCCACACAGTTTTATTACTTGTTTGTTTATACATTATGTTGGCTAATTTTAAAATGCCTACTATAACTCTCTTTAACTAATGTTTCCATTTAGAACCAAATAACGTAGTTATGGTAGTATTTTTATTGTGTTACTTCTTCAGGAACTTCTAATATATGGGATATATTACACAAATGAACATTGGAATTTCATGTCTTGCTAGACGCTGACCAAAGTCTATTCAGGCCCTTTGTTCTATTGTTTTATTAGCACAATCTGAGCATTGGCTGTATGTTTGGTCTGCTTTGGTTCAGCCCTTTTCTGCACCTTATTGATACTTCACTTCCTGTATGTAGAGCACTCAGACATGTTCCCGGCTTTGTACAAATACAAACACCATTACTTTTCTTTTCTTTCTGTCCTATTATGGCCTACCCTGTTACTCAAGTACACTAATTCTGCCATTCTATTTCTATTGTCATAACTATTTCAGTCTGGTGTTGCGTATTAGGCTACAGCAGCACGTTTACTTTCTCATGAGGAGCTTGCTACAACCTAAATGTTCTCTTTTGTTCCATTCTTTCTGTTCTTCGGAGTACAGTTGCTTACTTACTGTTTAAGGACATGAGGTTTTCTCTGGTCTTCCTCCTGTTATGTCCACCTTTGCTTATACAGTTGTCAGAGAAAGGTCCCACTTTGTTTTGAACTGCTGCTTGCACCACTATCCACAAGCTTGGCTCAAACTCTCATGTATTTTTGCTAGATTTTGTGTCTGATATGGATATCTCACTTTCTTCTCAGCTACTACTTCCTAAAAAGATCAAATAGATAATGCATACATACTGTTCAAAAGTTTGGGGTTGGCAAGCTTTTTTATGTTTTTGAAAGAAGTCTCTTATGCTCACCAAGGCTGTGTTTATTTAATTGAAAATACAGTAAAAACGGTAATATTGTTTCAATTTAAAATAACTGTTTTCTATTTAACATATTTTATTATTTACCTTATTCCTGTAATAGCAAAGCTGAATTTTCCGCAGTCTTCAGTGTCACGTGTCAGCCTTAAAAAATCATTCTAATATGCTGATTTTGGGATTAAGAAACATGATATAGACATCTTTTAATAAGATGACAATGCCTTTACTGTCAATTTTGATCAATTTAATGCATCCTTGCTGAATAAAAGCATGAATTTCTTTTAAAAAAACCTCTCTGACCTCGAACATTTGAATGGTTGTGTAAAATTGAGAAACTATGCAATATTTGTAAAATAATAATAATAATAATAATAATAAAAAAAAAACATCTGTCATAACACACGACCACTTAGTAGTGAAAGTAAAAGGGGATAGAAGCTAACCTTTTACTTCTCTTTCTTGGAGGTCGCAAAATATCCTCAAATATGGTCGATGTTTGTACTATAACGATACTGTATTAGTGTCTGTGTTTTCCTATATTTCTCTGTTATATGACTGCATAATCATTTCTAGAGTTGAATGCAGGTTATGTAAACAATGTTTCCATTGCTGTTGATAACTTGCTGCCAAGAGAAAATGTGTTTGCCTCATTGCACTTTAACTTTCTTTTATAAGTAACTGTTTTAGTAAAGCCATGCACATCAACATGAGTATCAACAGACTTTATATTTCCATGTTATCTAGCATTTTGAAATGGTAACTTCAACTGACAGCAAATTAGTAACTGACACATTTGTTTGTTTCAGGATGGAAAGCGAATGTTTGGCACCTATTTCAGAGTTGGATTTTACGGTTCTAAATTTGGTGACTTGGATGAGCAGGAGTTTGTATACAAAGAGCCAGCCATCACCAAGCTAGCAGAAATCTCACATCGACTTGAGGTACAAGACACTGGAATTGTTTGCATGGGTGCATTTTCTGTTTCACATGTTTTAGTAGATGAGTGATTTGACCGTTATTGTCTTAATTCTCAGAGTTTCTATGGTGAAAGGTTTGGTGAGGATCAAGTGGAAGTCATTAAAGATTCCAATCCAGTCGACAAGTGCAAACTGGACCCAAATAAGGTGTGTTTTTGTGCTGCGTTATGGTGCAAAATGTGTGTATGGAAATCAAACGATAATACTTTGCACAGAGAATAATATCTCTTTTCTCCATCACAGGCCTTTATTCAGATTACTTATGTTGAACCATATTTTGACACTTATGAAATGAAGGACCGCATCACTTACTTTGATAAGAACTACAACCTGCGGCGCTTCGTGTACTGCACGCCATTCACACTCGATGGAAGAGCTCACGGTGACCTGCATGAACAGTTTAAACGAAAGACCATCCTCACCACCTCCCACGCTTTCCCTTACATCAAGACCCGCATCAACATCATCCACAAAGAGGAGGTAAGTCAAACACGCATGCTTTGTGAAAGCTTCTATAGGGATTCATGCTAGACTGAAATTATATGAAAACATTGTTTTGGTTGTGTTTCGGCTCTGCGTGACTCTGCTGATGAATAAAGTTATCCTACTGCTCATAAAACTTTCTCTACAAGGCATTAGAGATATAACCAGTTTAGATGGAAAGGATCTCAAGCTGACTAGCTGAAGACGTTACTGTACCCATTAATAGACACTGTACTTCCTTTAAAATAAATTCCAGCGCAGGTCTACAACAACCATAATGAAATGACCCTTCACAATAGGTAATGCTTCACAGTGAACTCTGTTAAAGGGCTAAATATGGCAATTTATTTCAACAAAATGCCTTACTCACCTGTTGAGTAATAAAAAAATCTTTTTTTTTACAACATTTTGAATCCCTTACTTCTCACCATCTATGAAAAGCCAAGCCAATGTTGATTCTTGTTTTATTACTTGCGCTGTCGAATTCTCTTTTTGCCAGCAGGCTCTCATTGTTGGAGAATTTTCCCTTGATTCATGTCTAAGTATGAAGCAATGAAAATGACAAGCATGAAAAATAGGTCTGAAAAGGATGAGAGAATGGAAAATACCCAGTATGCATAAGAAATGCAAAGTGTCAAAATACTGTATGAAACAGAGCACCATTATGTGAGGTTTGACCAATAGAGAAGACATGTCTAACTGTGTCTAGGTCACCAGGCGTGACAGAGGGGAAGAGATAGATTTTAGGGTATCCATTGGAGACTTGATATGAAAAAGGTATAAAAATGAGTGCTGGATGTTGTAACCTCAGATGTCCGGATGGCCAGCCGGCTTCTCCTTTATTGTTTGTACAATAAAGTTAATTCTTCTGACCTGGAACTTCGACTCTGAGAAACTTCTTTGAGCCTTGAGCCAAGTAAGACTTTGAATTTGCCACAACATCCTCTGTTTGGCTTTTTTTTTAAACAGGTCATTTCCCCTGAGGTTCAAGATTTAGCATGCTCCATATCAACCTTTTTTTTGTCACAACAATGTATGTGAACTAAGCAATTTTTCTGTATTTATGGATATGACAAGACACGCATGGGTGAATGACGTATTTGCACATATTTCCCGCAGAAAAATGGCCTGGCTCCGCCCTCCTACGTACTTCCGCTCAATTTTCATTTTCCTTCAGCACTCCATCTGGGTTTGCGGTATATTTGTGGGTTTTCTCCGACCGGTCCAATCAGCGAACAGAGGGAGTGGCTGAGAACGATGACATTGAGGTTGTGCGCTATTTTGAGTTGTAGGGTTACGTCACGACCAAACATTAGCGATTGGTCATGGCAGATCCAGAGCGGCTCTGGACAGATCCAATAGTTTTAAACATCAACAGAGCACCCGCCTTCAAGGAAGTTACCGCTTGTCAATAGAGAGTGGCCAGACTCTCTGTACAAATGAAATGTACGACAGTCTGGTAGGACCAGGCTAACAAAAAAACATCCCGTCAGGTCTAAAATATAAACACTTATAACAGGCTTACCATAGTGAATCAGGGTAAGACAAAAACACGCTTTGGAAGAAAGATTGATGATGTATTGACTCGTTATTTAAATTTGGCTAATTTTGAACAAAAAGGTTACTGTGTACATTAAGGAAAGATTTTAAGACATTAATATTTGCTTTTCAGATCATCTCCACACCCATTGAAGTAGCCATTGAGGACATGCAGAAGAAGACACAGGAACTGGCCTTTGCCACTCATCAGGACCCATCTGATGCCAAAATGCTGCAGATGGTTCTGCAGGGGTCTGTTGGCACCACTGTTAACCAGGTGACTCCTTGGGCCTATTCACTAAGTAGTACATATGCAATATCACTGTCATTATTTTCTGGATTCATTTGTGCAATTTGGGCCTGGTTTCACAGAAAGGGCTTAGATTAAGCCAGGATTAGGCCTTAGTTTAATTAGGACACTTATGTAGCTTTTATAAATGTCCCTTAGGAAAAAGAAAACATTACTGATGAGCATCTTGAGATAAAACAGTGGCTCTGACATATTTTAAGATATGCAAGTGCTAGTTGCTTTCAGTTAAAACAGCTCAAGCATGCATTTTAGTCTGGGACTATTTTAAGCCTTGTCTGTGAAACGAGGGGTTTATGATACAGTAACAGTATAAATAACTATTCAGTTAATTGCTGGAAATTCAACCTCCAGAATTTGTAATATATTGCATTACTATGTAGCAGTGCTAACTATTTGATGAATGTAGTAACTTCAATACTTTAAGAATGAAAGACTTCAGATCTCATTTTATTTCATATTTATATTAGTTTGGAACCTGATGTCCATGAACTTAAAAAAATATATACACGACAAATTAATTATAAATGAATAATAATAGTTTTTCAGTCGTTTGTATCTAATGTCCATTATTGCACAGCCAAGTATCAGTGCAAACTTTGTGATGGTCAGGGGTCAAGTGAGAAATTAATTTGAATATTTCTAACCAACGTATTGTTTTTCTCTTCAGGGTCCTCTTGAGGTGGCCCAGGTGTTTCTGTCCGAGATCCCAAGCGATCCTAAACTCTACCGGCACCATAATAAACTACGACTGTGCTTCAAAGACTTTACTAAGAGGTTTGATTGCAGATGCTCTAACACTACATTTACATGGACTGCAGTAGTCCAACTACTGACCCCATTTCAGTATATTGAAGACATGTATACACTGTAATTAAACTTTTTTTTGTATCACATCAATCAAGAAATACAGCATAGTATGTAAATTGGATGATGTTTGCATACTATACTATAGATGATGCCATTCAACTGAACTATTATCCTAAAAATAGCTGGATAATTGCAGTCCGTGTATGGTTATATGGACGATGATAAGACCCATGCATTATTTTAATTGTTAAATGGTGATAATACAATTAGAACTTGAAATCGCCTATAATCAACCTTCAATAACCTCCCCAGGTGTGAAGATTCCCTTCGCAAAAATAAGAGTCTGATTGGTCCAGACCAGAAAGAGTATCAGAGAGAGCTGGAGAGGAACTATCACAGACTGAAAGAAGCTCTGCAGCCTCTCATTAACAGGAAGATCCCACAACTCTACAAACCTGTGTTACAGGTCAACTCACACAGGTCAGACAATACAAATGATGTCAAAAGCTGTTAAGAATGTATATTGCAGCTGATAAACTAGCTTTCTGCAGAAACTTGGTTTACCAAACTATGTTGTTTGAATGAATAACGGTGGGAGCTTGTACATCAAATATTGTGAAATTAATATGAATTCAGTTACTGTGAATCAAAATCAAATTACAATCAGGAAATGAACTCTATACCCAGTTCTATTTAGTGAAATGTTAATGCGCATCTTTCTTCAGGCCACATACACCCGGTCAATAGTTGGTTAATCATACGCGATGACATGATTGTCCAGAAAGCTGTGGGTGTTTTGAATGCATTTAACCTCTTTTTTCCACTTTAACAAGCAGCAAAAGGACGGCTTGACAAGGTAGCCAAGTTGTTTGAAAGGATGTTTTGTTACCATTAATATAACTTTTGATTCCTCGTGAAATCGTTTTACTCTTCTCTTCTTTCATAACATTAAGCTTTTCTTTTTCTTTCAGAGACTCTTTTAGCAGAATGAGCCTTCGCAAGCTAGACGTGTGAAGACTGAAGAAATAAAAAGAACATGCAATTTTATTTATTTGTATATATCAATCTTCCTCACCACATCAGTGTTTTTGCCATAAAGTAAAAGAAAAAAAGTTAAGTGTTAAGGCGTTTGGTACATCATTCTAATTTTGTATTTGTTTACAAAATGGCCTGTTACATGATCATAAGAACTGATGGTGAATTTAGCATACAATGTGTCAAACCTATATTCAATTCCTGTGTGCACTTTTTTTAATTTAAGTTTTTTTACTTCATCCCAGTGTATTTTTAATAGTCACGGTACAATTTAAGAGTTTATTTAATCCTTATGGAAAAAGCAAAAAAGTGATGAATTTTTTTCAGCATTATGTAGTTTTATGTACCTTTTGTTTACTTTAAATATTTTACTAAATAAACAACTCTAATAGCCATTCCAGTGTCGTTGTGTTAAAGAAACTGCACCAAAAGACAATTTTATATACTGGTGTTTTAATGTGGTAAATAAGAATCTACATAACCAGTAATAGAAAATATTTTAATTTCCCCCTCCCTTCTCAAATACACAACAGAATGCCATGTAGTAATAGAGATTCTCCATGAAATGGTTTATTTATTGCTCATAGAGATCTAACTGTAATGTCAAGGCCTGCTCACAACATGGAAAAAAGGAGAAAAGCTTCTTAGACTGGACTGAGGTATGACTGATAAACTATAAAAATAGAAAAATAGGTCACTTTATCCCTGTGGTCATTTATAGGCAATCAATACTCTGTACTTTCAAAGTCAACCACCTTTTATGATTTAGATTTGATTCTCTGTGTGGAAATAGCCAAATAATAGATCATAACTGCAGCGGGGGAACTAAACATTGCCTGTGACTTCCAATTTTAGAAATTAAGAGCCTAACATAAAATCTACTAAGGATTAATAATAGCCTCCAAAAGAGGAATGTCAAAATTTGAATTCATACTCGAGACAAACCCCAAACAAGCCAGAATAATTAATCTTTAAAAAAATATATAAAATATCAGTGCGCAAGAAAATCCTTTTGTGTTATTCATTACAGCTTCAAGGGAATGCTTGAATGTACAGGAAAACTGTCACATGCACTACTGTAAGTGCCAAGGTGCATTTGAAAAGCAGATGACATGGACTCGCTGAACAAGAGAAAAGAGCAAAGTACAAAAACAGTAAAAGAGAGGAGAAAAAAAAAAAAGTGGCAACAAATGTCATAGCCTTGAAAGTTTCACATTGACACTTGTTACACAAATGTACGTATAAACTATTAACATATCCTGACTTGCTTTTCCATTTACCTGCAAATGTACTTTCATAGTCCATGTCTTAACGGTAAAACTTCATAACTGTGAGGAGTGTCCATATCCGATCACTGAGAGACTCTCTTGTAGAACAGCAGGTAGGGCGTAGAGGTGGAGCACGTCTCAGGAGAACAGGCTCGGAGGAAGTCCTCTTCTTCAAAGAGTCTTACTTCGGAATCATCGAACAGCATCCACTTTCCCTCAAAGTCCAAAAGGTTTCGCAGAGCGAGGTCGAAACTCACCTGGGTCTCGTCGCCCATAGCATCGGCTCCCTCTTCCTCAGTCTCTTTCTTCACAGTGTTCTGAAGCAGAGTACCGGTGGCACGACTGGCCAAGCTGGAAGCCTTCTCTGGATTGGTTTGCTTGCCGTTGCTGAGCTCATAACTGGTGACGGTCCTCTGTCCCCCTAAAAGCCCAACACCCTCGGAGCTCCTCTTGCCTCCTGCTTTGCCGGACATGCTGCTTGTTGAGCTGGCTCTCGCCACATTGCGGCTCCTGCCGGACAAGCTGAAAGACACCTCACCGTCATCGTAATCTGTTTGAGGTGCCTCCTCTTTCTTCTGTTTGGGGTCTTCCTCTGTGTCTCGGTCTTGCTCTTCATCCTGAGACTGAGGCCTGAGATTGGTGCGATGGAGATCCATCATGCGGATGTAAGTGGTGTAGTGACCACTGCTGATGGTTACTCCGCTGTGCATGACCACGGCGAAGAGCTCGTAGTGATGGCTCTGGTCAGGAGAATCAGGTTGAGTGCACCACTCGTGCAGTGAAAGTTTGAGAGGGGTCTGCAGAGGTGTGTTCACCTTGGAAAGGCCAGCATAAGGGTCCATCCTGTTAAAAAGTGAAGAATTAATTGATGATAACTTTAACAAGACTGAATAAAATGATTGTTTTAAGTGTCTACTGACTTTTCTTTGCTGTGTAACGAAAAAAGGCAATAAAAATGTTTGCATTGTTCATGCCCATTGATTTTATTTTTTTCTTCTTGTATGCAATCATTAGCTGTTTCCATCCAAAGTTGTGAATTTAACTTGTGTGCAAAATTGGAATATTGCATAAAACATTTATGAATAAAGCACCGTTTCCATCCAGTGAGTCAAAGATAACAAAATAGTCACGTCCTGATAAACTGGTGCTACAAATAACTAAGAAATGTAGGACAAGCTTCTGTATATACAAATGTTTGTATACAACAAGTTACTTGTTTGGTATAATTCCCTCCGAACGCAAGATGACATTTCAGAACAACCAAAACAGCATTTCAAAAAGATTATTCCGCTGGTTAGTCCAGTTATGCTGACCCGTCGCACAAAGTCCCATGATTTATTTTAATTTTTTATGTGCATTAAGGAATTTATTTGTTAAATGTGTTTCCAACAGTTTATGTGCATGTTTTCTTATTGGATAAAAAATTATCCGACTCAAACGAGCACACAAGTCTTGTATGCGCATCTTGGCGTTTTCATCCAGCAGTTTTTGATGCTATATCCCAAAATGCGCATAAAAATAGGTGGATGGAAACATAGCTATTAAGGACAAGGTGACACTTTTTGAATGGCTTCTTGAGTCCAAATGTTTACATGCTGAAACAGCAACAAAAAAAAGTTTTAAAAAATTACTCATGGGAGCTCTTCACTGTTCAGTAGTTAAAAGAAAGGAATTAAGCTCTAAAATCAAACAAGAGTACATACTCGGAGCCATTGGCAGCAAAGCATTTCAGGTGGATTGTTACGACTTCTGGTGTTTTGTCAAACAGAAGACTTCTCTCAGCTTCGGTGTAGTGATGACAGGTCTCACAGAAATATTTATCTTGACCCACAATCCGCTCAACAGATGCAAATTGAGATATGGCCCACTTGAGAGTTTTCAGCTCAGGCTTGGGATCTGGAGAAACTGAAAAGGAAGTATACAGTTATTAAAATATGAAATGTCATCAGGGAGTGTTGACTGATGGACACAAACACAGATGGATTTAAATGCTTTCAGTGTACTCACTCTCAGAACTGGAGTCAGGGGAGCTGGTCTCATCCTCTTGCACAGGTACGCTGATATCTTGAAAGTCCTCTCTCCTCTCTGTGAAACACTCACATTCCAGGCAGCGTGTCCGCAGCACCAGCTGACCCTGGAACATCCACTTCAGCACATCCAGGCCTGATAGATCTAATCATACAAAGCAATGCTTGTAGTTATTGATCACAAATACATTATACACATTAGTCCAGTCATTTTATGAAAAAAGGTTGAACAAATTGCAACAGATTACTTGCATCAAGACAAACTAAAATACAACTAAAATGTATTACAAGTTTTTTGAAATTGTTTGTTAACATGGACAAACGGTGCATAATCTAATTACGTAAGTGCTAATTTGCATAAATACCACAACAGGTCTAAACATTGGGTATAGCTAGGTGAAAATGTCTTGTTGAATCTTGTTGACACATAACAGTAAAATACTTAATGTTAAGGTCTGAATGGAACACATTTAGGCTACCCATGAGCATGAATACATAGAGGCAGGAAGAAGTACTTTAGAAACCAGCCTTTATTAATTATTATTGCAGAAATGGGGTTTGGGGCTGGGTCCGTAGGACTGTTTCTGGGGATTCACTTTTTATTTTAACTACCTTTTGTCTTCTGCATTCTCCATACCATTGTCTCCTGTTTTTCCCTCAGACTCGTCCCCCAGAAACAGTCCCACGAACCCAGTCCCAAACCCAATCTCTTAAAAATTATGAGTTAAATTTAATTTTTAAAAATCTTAAAAAAAGTACTTCTTCCTGCCTCTATGTATTCATGCTCATGGGTAGCCTAAATGTGTTCCATTCAGACCTTAACATAAAGTATTTTACCGTTATGTACTGTCAACAAGATTCAACAAGACATTTTCACCTAGCTATACGCAATGTTTAGACCTGTTGTGGTATTTATGCAAATTAGCACTTACGTATTTAGATTATGCACCGTTTGTCCATGTTAACAAACAATTTTAAAAAACTTGTTATACATTTTTTGTTTGTTTTGATGCAAGTAATCAACTCAGTAATTTTCATGGTGATATCTAAAGGTTAACATTTTTTAAGAAAAAGAATGAATAGGCGTATGAATAGGCTATATTTGGGTCTTTTTTGAAACTTTCCACTAATGGGATTATTCGGGGCTTTTTTTCCTTACTCAAGACATTGAGGATACAAAATCAGTTGAGTTTGCTTCTGTTGCAATTTGTTCAAAGTTGACCCCCATTTTGGCTTAAAACGACTGGACTATATATATAAAGTGCTATATCTAAAGTTACATTTCATTGCAGCTCTTCAAATTTTTTTTATAATTTCTGTTTATAAATTATCAACATATTTCTCTCAAGTGAAATGTCCAGCTCAAATGTAGAGACAATTCACTTGTCAGTGAATAGTACAGATTTTCTGTTTCTAAAAAAAATCTGGATAGAGGATATCATTTGATTACAAACCTTTGACAAAGATATTTACCTTCACTCTTTCCCAGACTCTGTTTAACACCTTGAGTTCTGCTCTCGTTCTCAGATGTATCCTTCTCCTGCTTCTCTTCGGCACTACAATCGGATTTCTTCTTGATTTCCCCTCTCCCTCCTATGTGTGAAGTAATACGTCCCATGCTGCGGAACTTCGAGAAGATGCTAGGCTGCTTCCCAGATGGTTTCAACCAGCCAAGCTTCCCTCTCCTTGTCCTCTTTCCCACCTCTTTGGGGGAACTGTCATTCTTCTCTTCCTCTGTGGTGCTCCCTCTGTCCTTCTCTTGCTCTTTTTCCTCTTGCTCCTCTGCTCCATTCTTGTGGTTAGTTTCCGAACTCTCTGTGGTTATGTCACTGGAGGACTTGCGTTTAGAGCGGGTCATAGGCATATTTTCCTCATTTTTCTTTGCCTTGCATTGAGATTTTGGCTTCTTCTTAGCGTTGCCTGCTTCTGTGTCGCTCTTTCTCTTTCCACTCAGCTGGCCGTCTGAGCTCCCATCATCCTCGTGCGTGGTCTCCCCCGTTCCATTGCTCATTGTGCTCTCCTTCTGGTTGTCTGTTTGATCTTTTTTGATAGTGTCACAGGCCTCCTGGATACTTGCTAGGATGCACTGCAGTACCTCCTGTGCATCATGTTGCAAGTAACCCTCATACATTGGATTGAGCTGCCTGTAGAGGAGAACTCGAACAGGTTAGTCTAGAAACTCATTAAAGCCAAGGTGACCGTGGCAAGAAAAACTCAATGACAGGGTTTTTCCTACATTGAAAATTTTTTGGCGGCCGCCAAAACGATTTTTTGTCCCGCCAAAGCCTTATTTGATCTGTAATTGGGTTTTGTGAGTGAAGCAGGCTACTGACGGAGTGACGGAGAGAACGATCACAGCACCCCACCCCCGCGCGCGCACTCTCCGTCTTCTTTGCTCTCTCCCTCGCATCAAAATCAACTGATCCTAAAGGTCGGAAGACCGAATCCATGTTTCACGTGGTGTATTCGGAGAATATTTTTGCTGAATTAGCACTGGGTGTGAATTGCAGTCAAAAAAAAGTTGCCTTATCTTCTCTTACAACTTGTGACAAGCATTCTGCACATGCAGCTGACATAACTTTAAATAAACGCAAAAAATCTATCCAGTTTGAAGTGGTTTAGGGTTTTTGATCGTGGATGATTATAATGTCTCCACGATCTGCTTTTAAAGAAATATCGTAGAATCGTGCATTATATCTGTTCTGGCGCCTCTGTCCCTGTATTTTTTTTTACAGTCTATGGTCCCAACATACTGAACAACGCGACGTATATTCACATAAAATGTTAACGCAGCGGAACGGAACGGGACACTGCAGTTCATAATTTGCATGTGCTTTAATGCCTTGTCGGTTAAACATTTAGGCTAATTCGCGTGCTGATGCACTGTTACGTGTGAGTTCCTCAGCGCGTACATGTGAAGCTCACATGCACTAAAAGCCTGTCTACCAGCGCCTGGATACTTGACTAAGTTATCTTTCGAGTCTTATTGTGCTTATACTGTTAAATACACACAAGGTTTACATAAACAAAGTCGGTTATGTCTAAAGTGAAAGCAAACTTGAGAAAATTGAGAGAAAATCTGCTTGTCAAATGCGTGTATAGTAGACGCGTCGCGCACAACTCTTAAAGAGACAGTAGTTATAGTAAACACGCTGCCGCTTGTCCTTAAAGGGATAGTTCACCCAAAAATAAAAATTATCTCATAGTTTACGCACTCTAATGTTATTCCAATCCTCTATTAATTTCCTTCTAATATTTTTCTAATATTAATATTTTGAAAAATGTGGCTATCCAAACAGTAGCTGGTCCCCATTGACTTCCATAGGAGAAAAATATACTATACTATACTATACTAAATATACTACCCTTTTTTTAATTTGTATATTAAGTTGTGTATGTGTAATGTGTATCTTTGATCTTAATTTTTAATAACAAAGAAAATAATGACAAATATTTTTATCTTCGCCCCTGTCTGCCTTTTTTTATTTTTTTATTTTGTTACCTAAGGCTTTGTTTTTAAAATATGGACATTAGTTTGGCTGTAATGCTAAGTCACAAAATAGTAAAACCAACATAAAAAGAATCGTGATAAAATTGTGAATCGTGATTTCCCTGAAAAAAATCGTGATATGATATTTTTGCCATATCGCCCACCATCTTTCAAAACAATGAAAGCCAGTCGTGGAAAAATCACAGCTTTTTTTGCAAAGAGGGCAAGGAAGGATGACAGTGAGAGTGACAGGTAATATCTGTGTCTGATAATTGCAGTCTATATATAATTTGGAAGAGGTTTAAAATTGAATTATCAGCCACAGTCTGGAAGAAAATGGCCCCCAAAATAAATAAAATAAAAGAATGAACAACCAAATATTAACAACGAGGAACAAAAGAAACAAACGTCAAGGTATAGATATAAAATAAGTTGTAATCGCTTTCTTTTACTATCTAGCCTGACAGTGATCGTTTTTTCCTGAATAAATAGGTTAAGAAAAAAATCACAAACTGTTTCTTTGTATTTATTTTAAATTTAACATGTATTGTCAATATTGGGCTTGCGGATCATGTGGGTACTAGGGTACTCTTTGCTGTGTGTGGATGACCATGTCGGTCAGCCACCACCGAAGACCAATTTTGACCCAGGAAAAACCCTGAATGAGATGTTTAAATCTCTTTTCAATGTTGTTGAACGACACTCTGGCATTACCTAAGCGTGTTAAGTAGCTTGCGGGGTGGTGTGGCAAGCTCTCCGTCGCTGTATTTTTCAGGGTTAAGCAGGAAGCTGGATTGCAGCTGTTCCACAGAGGAGATGAGGCTGTGGAAACTGCCCAGAAGCTCCATGGGAACAGGTAGGGCATTCTCTCCAGAGTCCCCCTGATAACATCAAACATGCAATGTTAACTGCAATCAACTATAGTCAAGGCAGCAATATTAATATATTCTGTACATGTATCCAATTAGCTAATTTAGTACATTTATCAATGTAACAAATGTAGATCTTGTTTCTAAATTTAGGCTGTGCCGGTAAACTTGACAACCGCACCACCGCGGTGGCTGAGTAGCACCTGAATATTATGACACGAGTGAAGCATAAAGGTTTGTTTACAAAAGAAATAATAGGTTAGCAATTAAATGTTACATCGCAGCCATGAAAACATTTGGATTCATGACGAATGAGAGAGTTGTGCGTGAGCCCATACATTTTAGCTTTGAATTCTGGTTTGCGATCTGGTCACTCGATTATCAGCGAATTTAACAATATTCCATTAGTTATTCCACTGGACATGGAATCTCTTGTTTCTTTTCCCAAATCTTCACTCACGTCTCAACCATTTTCTAAGGGGATTATAAACATCTCTTCCTTGGTTCCCTTTTAATTAGGCCTATTATATTTGTACTCTTTTAGTTTCGCTTTCTCTTGCAGCGCAAAATCAAACACAGCCTAAATGTCTTGCCCTTGTGGAAGATAAAATTCGCTCTTCAGACCTTTTACAACAAGTAGAAAACATGAAGATATCAGAAAAGAGATCGATGGTCTTTTTCCTGTTCGTGTCCCACATCCCTCTATATGGCTATATGACACGTCTCTTTTTTTTTATATTTAACTATTTTATTATTTAAGTTACCGTTATTTACTGATATTTATGTCAATGCTTTACAGGCTTTAGTGTGTTGATACTTTTTTGCTCAACTAAAGACTGATTTTTTTTTTTACATTTCAAAACAACCCCCCACCTCTTTTTAAGACCCACCTCATTTTTGGTACCATCTTCTTGCTGTTGGTCTTTCAGCTTAGCCAAATGACACAAAGATCTGATGGCCTCTTTAAAACCAGGACAGTAATGTAAGACCTGAAATTTGTAAGAAGGGTACACTCTGTTTAATTAATCCAGTTTAATTGTCCAGACTACTATAATATTAATATGCAGATATTTAAGGCAAAATACCACAGGCAAAAAAAAAAAAAAAAAAAAAAAAAAAAAAAAAAAAAGACGACTTCCATAGAAGTCAATGGCTACTGTCAACTGTCTGGATACCAACAGTCTTGAAAATATCTTCTTTTGTCTTCAACAGAAGAACAGAACTTCAACAGAAGTTTGGAACAACATGAGGGTTAGGAAATAATGACAATATTTTCATTTTTGGGTTAACTATACCTTTAATTGTACTGTGATAAATCAATGTGCAGAACTATACTGATCAATAAGTCTGTTTTTGTTGTTGTTTTAAACCATATTCACCTGTGGTATCTTGCCTTAAGAACAGTGTTATGAATAAAACATAAGCAAGTAAGCTGAACTGCATACCTGAAGGATGCTATTCAGATAGCAGGTGTTCCCCAAATTATTAAGCCCTACAAAGGGCACCAGGCTCTCGCGCTTCTCACCAGTAAGAGGAGATGAAGGGCAAGGCATTGGCACAACCTGGTCATGACTTGAGGCGGAAAAGTGGGAACAGTTAGGAAAAATAATGTGGTACTTCAACATAATCCATATTTGATAGCGTAATAACAACATGCCATACTTAGTAGTCTCTTCTGGTTCAGCGGCACTGCTATCTTCTGCTGGGGGCTCTGAGAAGTCCAGGGCTCGTTTGGTGTCCTTCTTCTGGAAGAACTTTAGAGAGAGTTTGCTTTTCTTCACAGGACTGCCCGATGCAGCCACCACTCCACCTTCACTATGCAGCCCGGGCATTTTAACCATTCACTAAAGAAGATAAAAGAGAAAGTAAAGCGAATGTCAAACACGTAACGCACTCACTCAAAAATATTGAAGACAAGCCACGAACCGCGTGAGAACCTTGGGCTCAGATGTGCCTTATAAAATACTTGAAGCTGATCTGCTATAAATAACTCCAACTATCACACTTTTATTTATATATAATCGTTTAATGTTTAATATTCGCGTCATATTGTTTTGAAATCCGTAGTGTGATCATTATTAATTCATATGTATGAAGGAACATAATATAACTAGCAGTGTGGCTAACCGTAGCGGCCCAGCCCACACAACATGCACGTTAATTTCTGCAAGAGAAACGTTACTTCAGAATTACGTAATAAGAAATAGAAGTACATTTAATGGTCTTACCTAATGAGTCCTATTATTCATGCGTTACATTTTCGGAAAAGACAATCCAAAGTACGCAGTTTCGTTTTAAACATAAACAACTTGACATTATTACGCGCGCCTGCTGTAGATGTAGAACTTGGCGCTTTTTCCACGATTGAGACTCCCTGCTACTGCCTGAACAAAATGATACGGTCGAAAAAAATGTGTGAGATTAAAGAATGAGCGCAGCCCGAATTCTACGATTTATTTTTGTTTTTGTTTGTGAAAATATGTATTTTTCAAAACCATGAATAAAAATCTAAATTAGTTTTCCGGCATCATTTTGGACTACCACATTGTGTTGCGTGCAGTCTATGGCTGTCTGACAAGCTTAAAGAATGCCATTTTAAGCCGATCTGAGATCAGTAACGCGCAGGTTTGTAATTGTGTTGCGGATGGAGTTTGTGAATACGAGGCTAAATCTGGATCAGCTTAAAAGGGAGCTTCACAGGTAACCGTCTGCACGGTAAATAAATCTATATCTTTTTGTAAAATATTCTAAATTAAGTGTTTTTGTTTTAGGGCTTCTGTTATTCGTACCGGTATGTCAAATTTAAAAACGTGAGTTGCAAGAAATTGTAAGTTACATTTTAGCCAAAACATTAAATGAAAAACATTTTTAACAAGATAAATAAAACATCAATTTCATTTTTCTTAAAAAATACTAAAATAACACGAGTTTTTCATACTAAATGTAGGCCTACAAAAAGTATTTTTGACCTTTCACCAGCAGATGGCCATCAAGAGTAATGCATGAGGAAAGCTAACTGGGACATTCAAGTAGCTACAAACCATCTACATCTACTTCTTTATAAAAAAGAAAAAGAAAAAAAGAAAAAGAAAATATAGAAATAGAAAAAGAAATAACTTCTTTATTTCTGGTTCCCATACTCAAACTGTAGCCTACTTTGACAACTAGCATATAGGGACATAAACCTTCCAACCAACATTGAAATTTTATTTATAATGATCAATTTAATGAACTGTTTACATGAATTAGGCTACATGGGAAAGTGTAGGCATAATAGATGCTGTAATTGGACACTTATTTGGGGTTTTCGTTATTTTAACGATCGTTTTGCAATACATGTGACGTGACAAATTAAATGTTAAACACTGCATGCAAGAAAATTCTGTGTAGAAAAGTGTTATATGAGCATATAACTTTACACATAATTTCACCTGCCAATGAACATATTATACAGAGGCATCAAATCACATCAGCATCTAGAACTCCCTTATCAGGAAAATATGTGAATGCACCTTTATGTTGAGGAGACTGAGGCTAGTTGTCAAAAGGGCTATATATCAGTAACCACACTGGCATGCAAATGTCAATTGTGGTTGAACTGTTTTATGACAAGAATATTTGAGGTTGATGTTGTCACATGCGTTATCTTGCAACTTTATGCAATATATTATTGTCTTAAAATGAGTCTAATAATGATTATTATTTGTCAGAATAATATAATGTTATATAATTATTGTAATATAATAATTTATAAATAATTAAATTAATTTACTATATATTTACAATATCTGTTTGAATAATTTGAATAAAAAAAAAATCTGTTTAATTTAAACAGAAACTACCCCAATAACATTATGCGTTAATATAATGCATATGTATTATTACATATTAACTATCCATTGGAGTGTGATAACTAGCCCTGGTATCCCCCCATAAGCCAAATATAAATTCTTATGTATAATGTATAATATCTGTGCAAGAAATGTGCCTCTTTTTATTCCCCTACAGTGTTAACCATGAAGCCTTGTAGAATGCAGTTACTGTCAGAGGCAAAACAGCCCTGGGATGAAGCTTTTGAGTCTGGAATCGCAGAGAAATAGACCAGCGCGCTCAAAGAATGAGAGGCATGTCCTGCACTCTTTCAGCCCCAACTGAGCAGTGTGCTGTTTTTTAAATCACTTTACCACACTACCTCAGTGTCAGTGACACACACACCATACACACCGGCTGGATCACACACACACAGATGTCAATTCTTGATGCAGAGCTCAAGCAGCATATAGGCAATATGGCTAAACACCAGTTTAATCTTTTAGCAGCCATGCTCTACTACTTTAATCCTATAGCATTTGAATGTGATGGGGAAGCTGGATGGGGGGGGGTGTTGACTACTGATGTGTGTGTGTGTGCTTGTGTGTGTCTGACCCTGCTATTGGATGAGCTCTGTGGGAGGGGTGTGTTCAGGCTCACAGTATAGCGCTTGTTATGAGAGCATTCTGCCGTCCCCTTACACAAATCCCAATAACAACAGTATCACAGCCTCAGATTGTGAGAGTGTGTGTAGGGGAGTGAGGAGTGCCTCTACCGCCGTCGCAGCTGCTTGCGGCTTCCTCCTTGTGCTGGATTTCCTTGAAGGTCTGCCTTACCTCTGCAGTGCCTGTAGGAAAAACATAAGGGTCCCCCAGAGACTGAGGTAAGTGATGTGAGACAATGCATTCCTCTTCTGTCAGCTTCATTATTCAGCTTTTTTCATGTTTACCTTTGGAAAATACAGCACACCTCTATACAGTAGATCCCACACACCCTCCCTTAAATCCACCCTTTTCATTTCTTGTTGAGCATTTCAGGAAGCCTTAGTGTGTGCTGTTTTTCTACTAATGATTACATTTTTTAGATTGGTTGTCCAGAAACTAGATCCCTTATTTCAGACCTGGCTATTTTTATAGTGAGCTGGCCACCTTGACAGCATTGGTCATTTGGCCATTATTAATGCTGTCTATGTGGGAAGCCCATGTCTCATTGCACAAATAGTCTCATCTCGCGCTTAGCTGTGATGTTTCAGTTTACCTCCCCGCTGGGTTGTCGTAATGTTGACCAGCTGGCTGTTACTATGTGTCAATCTGGAAGAGATGCGAGACGTTTGATTGTGCCGTAGTGCAGCACTGCGCTCGTGACGCTGGGCTGCTAGATCTCGCGCGTCTGCAGTCAATAGCTCAGGCTTGGTTATTTAGCGATGGAGGCTTGCTCATTTGCTGGCTCATTTTGCCATCCAGAGACGGTGAGCTCAGCTGGTAGAGATCTCTCTAATATCCTACGATGCCCGAGGCGAGATCCTAGCTGTCATGCAGAAAGGTTCCCTGTTTGATCTGTGTGCAGAGCGCGCTTTCCTGCCAGTTTCAGTCGCAACCGAGAGAGTGTTTTTCTTTTCAGATGCTATGGGTTGGTCAATGTGCATATATTATTTTGTACATAACACATGTAGCTTTATTAAGCAGTGCGTTTTCTAAACTGCACGTTGACTGTAGCAACACGATTTGCTTATTTGTCACTGTCATGATGACTGGGAAAGTGTCCCAATTAACCTGAAATTCACCCACAATCAGTTTATGCAGGAACAAAACTGATAATGATATGAACAAAATAAAACAAAAAATAATCTCATTACAGAGTACAGACGGTCATTTCCTTTGCACAGGGTGTTTGGGGGTCTTCAGGGGTTTCAAAAGTTTAAATAAAGGTAAAAACTAGATAAGAAGTTAGTCACAGCGGATGTTTTGACCTGTAGCCGAATAATGAACAGGCCTGCATTCTTCAGATGAGGTAACCATATAGCAACACTGCCAATGGGCGCTTTTTATTGCATTTATTAAAGATATATAATTTAAAAGATAATAGAACTAGGATTTATTTTTTAAGTTTTTGAAAATCTGACAAAAATAAAAAGTTACAAGTCTGTGTACTTACTGGCTTTAGTAAGGGGACAAAATCCCAATCCCATGAAGCATTGCAAACAGCATGGAATTAAAAACGAAGAAGAAATTGCCGTGTATTTATCTACAAGGTTGACAAAGAGAAACGTAGTAGATTTTTATTAAATAACACAGAAGCAGGTAATCCAAAATGATAAAACACAACAAAACAGCGTGCCATGCACAAACAATACTTGACAATGAACTGAATGAACTGAGGGACTTAAATACATAAGGATAAAGAACTCAAAGATGAACAGGTGTGCTAATTAATCAAAAACCATACAAACCAACAAAGAGCGGGAAAATGAAACAAAGGAAACAACTAAGAGAAGCAAAAAAGTAAAAGAAGTAAAATTGAAATAACCTGTAATACTAGGTACTCATTTAAAAATGTATATATATGTAGGCTATATATATAAACAGTTATCTATACTGTTTATATATATAGGCTATATAGTTATCCAAGCCCCATTGCAAATCAGGTTTATTGGCAAAATGTACAGACTTTCAGCTGTTTGCAATGAACAAATTAAACAAAAGTAATTGAAATAGCTTTTCAAGTGGTTTCCCAAAATTCAACTGAAATTTGCCACTTTTAATGTCTTCTGCCATCTCAAAATTATTCAACCCCTTAATGGCAAGCATCTTTAGTACTTAGTAGAACACCCTTTTGATGTTATGATTCTGGCAGCGTTTCTGAGGAATCTTAGCCCAATGGCCTCCAGTTCAGTAATATTCTTGAGTTTGCGTGCTGCAACCGCCTTTTTTCAAATCCCACCAGAGATTTAAGGTGACTGTGATGGCCACTGTAGAATCTTACAGGACTTCTTCTGCAACCAAGCCTTGGTGGAATTTGAGGTATGCTTGGGATCATTGTCCTGTTGGAAGATCCAATGACACACAAGCTTCAGCTTCCTCACTGATGGCATGACGTTTTCTCCTAGGATTTCATGATGCTTCAATTAATCTATATTGCCTTTCACACAAGCTGCAGGTTTCCAGTGCCAGAGGATGCAAAGCAGCCCCAGAGCATCACCGAGCCGCCACCATGCTTAACTGTAGACAGAGGGTTCTTTTCAGCATATGCTTCATTCTTCTTCCTCCAGACATACTGCTGATCCATAGGACCAAAATTGATGAGACCAGTTTTGTCTCATCGCTCCACAGAACAGAATCCCAAAACTTCTGTGGCTTATTTATATGATTTTGAGCACATTTATTTTGCTTTTGGGTCAGTAGTGGTGTAGTCTTAGAGTTCTGGCATGGAAACTGTCTGCGTTTAGTACTATGCAAGCTGAAACCTCAGTGCCTGTTGCCACCAAGTCTTGCTGCAGGTCTTTTGCAGTCACTCAAGGGTTTCTCTGAACCTGTCTTCACTGCAGCCATGATAGCTTCCTTTTTCTGCCCTGTCCAGATAGTGTAACCACTGTTCCTTTAACTTTGAACTCGCGAACTATGCTTCCAATGGTGTCTCTAGGTACATTTAGTGCCTTCGCTAAATTTTTGTATCCTGTTCTTTGTTTGTGAAGGGCGATGACTTTTTGGAACATTATTTTGACTTAGCCATATTTCTAAAATGTAGTCAAACGTGACAAACCAACAAACCTAGCAAGTTCAGATATTTTATGTGTTCTAGCTCAATCACACCTGGTGCAACTAATGCTCCCTTGATTAGTTGCATGAGGTGTGCTTTTTGCAGATTTGTGTTGTTGTGAGGGATTCTATTCAGGGGGTTGAATAATTTTGAGACTGCAGAAATCATTAAAAGTTGCATTTTCAGTTGAATTTGCGGAAACCACTTGAAAAATTTGTTGTGTTGTGCAAAACAATTACTTTTGTTTGATTTGTTCATTGCAAACAGCTGAAAGTCTGTAACAAACCTGATTTGCAATGGGTCTTGAATAATTTTGATTACAACTGTATATGTATAAGTTTATTGCAAAATATGCATCTAATAAGTATTTTTACAGCGTAGGGACATAATGTAATTCGCAGTGCTTCTTGGGAGTGGGTGGAGCTATAGAGCTCTTTTGGCACATCTCCACTTTCTGATTCATGTAATTTTCTGAACAGCATCATGGTTAATGTAAGTTTTCACTAAAATTCTGATGTTAAACTAAATTATTAAGCACAGCTTCTGTTAAGCACAGCTTCAACAGAAGCTAATGCCATCAATTAACAACCTCATAGCTCACCGTAGGGCTGTCTTTAAAGGTTTAAGTTTTGTTATGGAGAAAATAGTTTATATTTTCGGAACCCGAATTGTACTTTATTCATGTTCGGCTTCTGTGAACAGTAAAGCCTCAACTTCTTTGATTTGATCGGTCATCTTAATCATTTTGACACTAATGATAATTTTTTAAATAATTACATTCCAGAAGGCACTGAAAACAAATGAATATCAAACGCAGCTGAACATCACAACATGCTTCTAAACACAGAAACAGAATAATTTATCATTGCAGAGCTGCAATTTTAACCACCCTTAGACTATCTTGACAAACCTCATTCTTTACATGGCTGGGAGAAAAAAAAAAAAAAAAGACACTATCAATGGTTAAACTATGATGTTTATGTAAGATAAAAAATAAAATAGAAATTCCTGGTGGGCCCATATGCCTGACATACTCAGCAAACATAATAGACTAAATAGATATTCAGCTAATTGTGCTAATAGTGTCAAATTACAATTTGTGTTGCAACAGGGACTTCGAAAGATTGCTCGCTAAAAATTGCCTTTACATTTTCATAGTTTTCCAGAGTTAAAGAAGAAAGATTAAATTCCTTTAAAATTGCCAACCCCCTTGAAAAAGTCATTGTATAATTGGCTCACTGCCATTCTTTGCACATGTAATGTCTTCCTGGTAGCCTACAGGCTGTTTGATGTTCTCAGGAATGCAGAGATACATTAAACATGTGACCTAAGGGCCACCCAGGAGCTCTGACTCCCTAAAGATTTTCTTCAAGTTTACCATCATTCTAAGACTCAGAAATACCGAGCCTTTCTATGTGATTTTGCTGACCCTGCAGCCCAAGTATCCATCCATCCATCCATCCATCCATCCATCCATCCATCCATCCATCCATGTCTATAATTTATGCATGTATTTATTTATTTGTTTATTTATTTATTAATAGTAATTATATGATAGATTTTTATATTTATGTTTTATAGATTTTTATCCATGCATGCATTTATTTATTTTATTATTCACATCTTAAAGTAAAATCTTGTAAAGCCAGTGGACATTAGAGAAATAAACAGACTTGTTTTTGCTCTTGTGATCAGTCATGTGGGCTTCTTGCGCCAGTGACTGTAATTCCATGGTCTGGTTGATCTCTGAAACAGGCCTTTAATGGAAACAACAGAGAGACATATTGCGATACTTATACCTGATATGTTTTAAATGACTCGACTATTGCTATTACGCTAAAATATTGCACATTCCTTAGTTTCTTGGATGTCTGAGGTGGTGGGCACTAGAAAGCTCTCTGTGGAGGTTATGGAATTTGGCATAGCGAGGTCTCTTGGGGCTTCACATGTGAGGCTTTGTGAGGGCGATTCCTTGTCCATTGTTTTCTGCTGAAGGACTTTTCTCACAGAACGGAGATGGAAACAATGGCTAATATAATCTGCTCCTGCCCTTTAAATGTATTCCTCATATGTGCATAAAAAAAAGTAGTATGAGACCATGTGAACACAGAAAGATCTGTCTAAGAGCTACTCAAAGGAAAATCTTCTGACTAGTTAATTGTAGTTGCATATTCCATACTCCATGGATCTCATATTCTCAATGTAAACTTTGATTTGTATAAGAACCACATGAGCTGACCGGACTTTTACTCTTATTGTGTTTTCATGTGAGGAAATCCCTGAGGGTCCAGTGGATGTGAATGTGTAGATGGTAGAAACACTTTGACCTCAAAGAGGCCCTAAGTCTGTTTCACACCATGATTTTGTTAAGCATAAAACTCATTATAAAGGTATATGTCACCCACAAATGAAAATATTTTCATCATTTACTCATGAGTTTTGAAACCTGTAAGAATTTCTTTTTACTCCTTTCTATACACTGAAAATGAATGGTGACCACAGCTGTCAAGCAAGATTTTCAAGGGAAGATTTTCAACAAATGAGGACTTTCATTCTTTTACTCGCACAAAGCTGTCATATGATTTTAGAAGACTTGGAATTTAATGCATGCATTTTACAGACGTTTCTATGATGCTTTTAAGGTGTTTTTAGCGCAATTTTCCACCGGACAAAATTGCGATTGTTAACTCATGATTTCTGTTCTGTCTGTGCGCACCAATCTTGCACTTCTATCTACTCCTCAACCAGACCACCTAGAGACTTCGGGTTTTCGGCATTATGTTAAGGAAGGTCTAATCTCGGGAACGCACAAAAAAAAAACCAGGAAAAGATTTACTATCTCTTAGTGTTGTGATCCCATGACGTCAGAAAATTGCGCTAAAACACTCACTGAGTTTTTATTACTTGTTTTGTTTTGTTTGACAGTCCCTGTTCCCAATATACTTGGAAGAGAACAACTTGAATGTATTTTGACATATTTCAAGCAGAGTTTGTGGAATTGAGGGGTTGTGGATGTTAAGCTGTGAGCTGTCATCCTATTTTCTCTTGCTGTCTATCAGTGAGGGCAGCACAAAATGGGTCGAATTGAGAGTTAGGAATGTAAATAAGCTTTGCTGCATATCAGTGAATCGAGTGCAATATCAGTAAATCAGTTCCACTGTGAGCATGAGTACCCGCTTGCTGCTGTGTGTAAGAGTGCATGTGAATGTTCAAAGAAAAATGCTGGTTTTAAGTATGTTCTTGTGGTTGATCTCTTGAACAAATGTTCGGTTCAATTTGTGGGATCTATCCAAGCACATACTGTCTTCTCATTGTGTCCTAGACCAGTGATAGACACATGGCCCTTTGGGTTGCACTAAATTACCATACAACTATTTTTTTTTTCCCAACCTCTTAAGTCTGACAGCTCCTCAGCTTCTATAGACTCATGGGATAGCAGATTGTCTACTGGTGGCACACTTCAGAATCTCAGCAGATGATGTGTGTCATCTGGGTATTTTTTGCCTACTGTATTAGTAATACTGATAACGAATACTGAATATTTAGACATACAATTATACAATGTCGCAGAAGAGCAAATGCATGTTGTATTTTTCCTCCTCTTCAGCCGTAGAGAATCTGCAGATAGAGAAGCTTGGAAAAGAGGTCTACACAGATGCTGAATGGAGGAGTTGAAACCTTCTGACCTCTTTAGGCAATAATTTCTGTTTGCGTCTGCTTTTGGATGTTTTTGTCTGAATTCTTTTCTGTTTTAAGCAATAGAAAGACACTTGCGCAACTGTCAAAACATAGTCTTCCTACATATTTCATGATCATTTCATAACAATTTATGTTGTCATAAAGATTTACACTTTGGATTAGAAAGACACAGTTAGTGCTACATGAGTTGGGTTTTACCATAAATGTATACATTTATTAATAGGATCAAATCATCTTTTTTTACACTCACCTTCATTCTCGCTCACATTTGCACAGCTTGGGCTGCATATAGAGGTCTTTATAGATATAATCTGTCCCATACTGTGAAATCTTGCATTCCTTGCACTCTCATATATGCAGTGACATCAGCAGTCTCCAGGGGAGCTAATGTTGCTGTACGTAACATGTGATTGTCTTTTAGTTATGCCACGAGTTTTGACACATATCTTCTGATCTTGTATCCATGACTAGCAGACTTTTATTTTCCAAGTCAACAAAGAATCACATTTCGTTCAGTCTTCTTACATTATAATCCTCATGTGCAACAACCTTCTTTTAACAACTGAGATATATATATATATATATATATATTAGAGAAATATATATATATACACACACCGTAATTAGGCCTATTATAACAAATTTACATAATTAAAATATGAAAATATATATTCTGAAGTATGAAATATGGCTCTTACAGTAGAAGTCAGCTGAAGTGCTTTCAGATACAGAGAAAAAAAGAAAAAAGAACACATTGAACAACCATCTTACAAATGCTGAGATTTTAGTATGCACATTCTAATGTGGTGTGTAGAAACAGCCCTGTTAGAGCCGTACTATTTCTCAGTGGGCTCCAATAATGTATCCAGACTGTTGGGGGTGTAGTAGTGTCAGAGATGTAGGTCATATGTAAATATGTTTTTAAGTAGGCTAATCCTTTTTTATTAATGCCCTGTCTGGCACCAAGCTTCTCTGTATATGTCTTTGTTATGAGAGTATGTAACTTTGTAATGCTGGCATGCTGGCAACATGCTGGAAACTAAAGTTTTGTTACAGATGTTATGAGCTTTCATATTGTCAGATGTTTAAAGCTTCTTGTCAGACGATTTGCTGCTTGCCAACATAGTAGATTTGTCAGTCATGAGGTGTTGAACATTAATATATACACGATGAACGTCTTTTGCTGTGTTGCTATGTTGCATCTTACAGCTTTTTCTTATTTCGTTTGTCTTTGATGTCTACACCTGCTACTTGTATTTTTGATTGAGGAATCGGTTATTGGCATGAAAAAGTGAAGTTGACAGCTTATAATATTCACAATTCAGAATAACAAAATATATTGGATTTGTGTCTTTTCATCAAATCTGTAAAAGCTACAGTAAGAAAATTTTAACTGGTTAACTGTAAGTTACCTTACCATATGGTGAAAAACTGTGAATGGTTTATTTTTCATTTTAAAGGTGCATTGCGCAACATTTCATGTTAAAAATACCCGTTTTTCGAACCCATACATGCTTAAACAATTGCCTGATGGGCTGAATGAGCCCTTCTCTGATCACTGCGATTGCCTCTATAATCCTGTACAGTAAAATAAAAAAGAGGGATTCGGGTCGGAATTTGAGACTGGGCGTGACGTCATGCGCGTTCAGTTGCAGTGTTGCAGTTTTGCTTGTCGCCAGAGGGGGCATAGTTCTGCAAAAACTCAAAGACTTGCGCAATGCACCTTTAATGTAAAATACTGTACATTTTTTTTATTTACAAAAAACAACAACAGTAAAATGACATTCCCAGTCCCTGCATGACACATCACATATATGATTATATTTCATTAAAATAGTCTTGGTTATTTTTATTTTTTGTTATTAGTAATGTAAATTAAGGTGTTTTGGGTTATTTAGTTAATGCTTATTGCATGTTACCCTGATGTTTTTTTGTCTTTGCATGTATGAACCTGTGACCCACTTACAATGAATTTGTCATGTGGCTTTCTGTTTTGCCAGCTGTATTATCATGGTGGTTATCAGTAAATTTTAAGGTACATAAAAAACAAAAATTTTGGTAGTTTGGGTTGGTATACTAACATATCACTTAATGCAATATATGGTTATAAGTTGTAAAATATACAATCAAAATGCCATCTCGTAATACCGTAAACATTGTCACAGTATGTTTTACGGTGAATTTCTGCCAACCATGGCTGCCAGTGTTTTTTTTTTTTTTACACTTTATTTCTGTCCTTTTACAGTGTTACCTGTACTTACTGTAGTAATAACTGTAAATTATGCATAATTACAAGGAACTACCCCTAAACAAACCATATTCCTTAACCCATACCCTATAGTAAGTACATGTTAATTGATATTACTCAGTAAGTAAATGTATAATTACACTGTAACAAGGACACCTTAAAATAAAGTGTAACCTTTTTTAACAGGAAATTTACATTGATTTAGTTGCATTACATTTGAGGCAATTCAGAAAAAGCCTTAAAATGTAAAATGTCAAAAATTCAATCATTTCAATGATTAATTGAAATAAAAAGATTAACTGTTTGATTAACTGTTTAACATATAGTTTGCTCTAGGCTTCACTGAAATTGAATCTGAGGAACTGTAAAATCAGCTGATAACATGCATTATAATCCATGGTATAAATTAAAAGCTTGTTTGACGATATGTGATTCACCTGTGGGCAAGATTTAAAAAAATATTGAGAAAACCGGCATGATCATCTTTGAAGTTGGCCAAAATGTCTTAAATGTTGCCCTCCACATCCTGTTGTTTCTCATTCTTTCTAATTTACCATAGCAGACTTAGCCATTTCTTTCCCCATTCTTCCCATTTTTTCAACCTCTTAATTATTATTGCACCCTGGAGTAACTTCCAGTGCCGGCCTTGTAAATACACACCTGAAATATGTTTCATATTAATAAAGCAATCAAAGGCAGCAAAAGTGTTTCTTTTAATTTAAGAAAACCTTTTATGGTGGTTATTCTAGTGATCTGTTTAAGTATAATCCTCATACCGAGAGCAGCAACAAAATCCAGATGCCAGATGTGCAGTAGATGAGACAAAATGAGAGCCATTTTATTTTTCCACAGCATTTTATTTTTGCCCATCTTTCCTTGGGCTGTAGTATTGGTATTACTTTCATTCTTATAACCTGCATATCCGATGACATGATGTGTATGTAGTACATCTTCGTGAGTCAATTGTATTGTGACTGCTATTTTGAAGAGGAAGTCTGGACTGTTGTGTAATGACATAATGTGTGGAGAACTGAAGTGATGAGTAAACAAGATGGATGAAGTTCTCTGCTCCTGTCTTAATAACTCCGGACAGACACCACAACATATCGCTATTACTGTTTTATGTGTAACATCACCCATTGAGCAGAACTTGAACACAAACCTTGTGTTTCTGCTGCCTGATATTTTTTCATTGATAGTACTTTAATGAAGAGACGTAAATTGCTCCGCAAAGCAGAAAGCTTGACTGAGAGTGGTCTCATCCTGCTAAATGAATGCAGAGGAAAGCAGCACTGAAACTGATTAGACACTAATCCTAAGGGATGGGCATAATTTACAGCTGTGCAGATGGAACCAACACTTCCAAAAATGCTTCCTTTTAAAATGCATTGTTTCATTTCGAGATTATTATTTTTTTTTTTTTTTTTTTTGAAATATTTAAAATACTGTGTTTTTGTATTGTTTATTTGAATGAGATTATAAGAATTGTTAGTTCTGGTCGTCTAATTTGACATAGACCAGTGGTGTTCCAAGATTGCCAATATTTTTGATAACACTTTTATATCACTGGAACACTTCTATCACTCTATCTGTGTTTGCAGCTTTCCAAACAGACTTTTGCAGCTTTTACTGTAGCTGTTTTAGTTGTATTACTATTAAAATATGTATTCATATTTTGAATTACTTTTTATTTTTACATATTAATTTATATTTTAATCAAAATTTTACTTTTGTAATTATTATATATATATATATATTTCTATTTATTTTTATTTCAGTTTTAGGAATATTATTTCTTAAAGGGTTAGTTCACCCAAAAATGAAAATTCTGTCAGTAATTACTCACCCTCATGTTGTTCCAACCGCGTAAGACCTTCGTTCATCTTCGGAACACAAATTAAGATATTTTTGATTAAATCTGAGAGCTGGATCACTTCTCCATAGGCTGCTAGGTGACTGAAACTTGCTGGCCCAGAAAAGTTATTAAAGAGATCGTTAATATAGTCCAAGTGACTACAGTGGCTCAATCTTAAGTTTATCAAGCGACGAGAATACTTTTTGTGCGCAAAAACAAACAAAAATAACGACTTTATTCCACTATTCATTTCCTTCTCTCTGGGCCTCGTAGTGTTTTTGCGCTGCGCGTCTGTGTTGCACGTCAACACGCATCACACACATGACCAGCTTCGGCCAATTGTGAGCCTACGTGGTGACGTGTAACACAGACGCGCTACGCAAAAACACTACGTGAACCAACTAGAGGTCCAAAGAGAAGGAAATGAATAGTGGAATAAAGTCGTTATTTTTGGTTGTTTTTGCGCACAAAAAGTATTCTCGTCGCTTGATATACTTAAGATTAAGCCACTGGAGTCACTTGGACTATATTAACGATCTCTTTAATAACTTTTCTGGGCCAGCAAGTTTCAGTCACCTAGCAGCCTATGGAGGAGTGATCCAGCTCTCAGATTTAATCAAAAATATCTTAATTTGTGTTCCGAAGATGAACGAAGGTCTTACGCTGTTGGAACAACATGAGGGTGAGTAATTACTGACAGAATTTTCATTTTTGGGTGAACTAACCCTTTAAACTTATTTTATTTCTACTAGGCAACATTTTTATTTAAGTTTTGTAAGTTTTAAGTTTTATATCTAATATTTGTGCTTTATGTTTTTTAGGTAAATCTAACCGTTTTCAGGTACAGAACTGGAATACTCAAATGTAAAATAACAGTCTTCACTGTATAAATGAAATATAACTATACAATTAATACAATTTATCTTTGTTAAAGCTACAAGTCATCTTCTCTTTCTCTTTTGTTGTTTGATCACTATTGGTGACACAAACAGCTAACCCTAAGTGGGATAAAAAACAATCGTGAAATAGATATCGTTCCTGGCGTGGCAGGTGCATTAGAGCTACAATTAGCATCAAGCTACATAACATAATTTAAAAGATTAATATTACACTTTTACTCAAAACTCACTTTAAACCACCAATGAGTGTTTGTAATAACTTCCGATTGCGATTTTGGTCATATAATGTTGTTGAAATGTGTTATTTTATAGCATTTTTATATGGAGCTAAGCTCAACACCTTAGCATGTATCCTGTAAACATTCTTTATTCAGATGAATATACAGCAAATTGCGTCAAAATCACACACAAACCATCGCAATCGTGTGTTTATTCTCTTCATTTTTGACGTGTAGAAACATTTCTTTGGCTTTGTTTTTCACGGAGCTGTGAAGGAGGAAGTTTACACAGCCACATCTTAGATACAATATGTGCCCTTTCTCACGATCTAACAGCAAAAACCTTGTAGAAAAGGAATTCGAGCTATAATTTAGGAAAACAAATCTGTTTTTCATTCAGATAAGTCAGAGTTTTGGTAACCACCACAGAGAAAGTATTTGGCCACCTGCTTTAGTCTGCTTGTCTCCTGCTGTTCCAACCATCCAGTTGCTCTATTTAGATTACAAATCTTTCCTGTCTGAAATAAAACCCTCATTCAACCTGTGCTATCTAGAACAACAGCTTGAGACGGTTTGAGAATCAAAATGGATTTGACACAGAGGGAAAGAACAGTAAGAAAACAGATAGCGACATGAGTGGGGAACTGAAATTGCTTCAGAGAGCAGCTCTGATAAGAATAAGATGGCATCACTGGATTTAAGAGCAAGCGAAAGACAGAGTGATAAAGAAAAATAGATATAGATGCAATGTGCTGCATTGCCTCTAGCTATGCTTTGGCCTTTTGAAAAGGTATCAGACTTTTCACTATGGAAGATCCTCAGGGTGCCAGATGCTTCCTGTTGCAGATTACTGCTAACCACAAAGTGAGAACAAATAGACATTTCTCTCATTCTCATTTTCTATGCTAATTATAGAATCAATTTGTTAATAGTTAAGAGGAAGCTTAAGAGGAAAAATTGTTATGAGTAAAATGGAGCCTTTAAGTTAAAAGAGCCAAATGCCTTTATGATACATAGGGATCTCCTCTTTGTTTGTGCACTAGCTGGACCAGTTTTACTAAAAGAGGACACATTTATCATTGTTATTAAAAGTTCATATTGATTAAAAATAACATTTTGTTGATTAATTAATGTTTATTTATTCCAGATGTTTTAGAATGTCCTGATCTCTCACTGTCTAAGCTAAGTAAATTCAATACCATAAAGTAAATGCACTTCAGACATCTGACCTACTTATGACTCCGAATATTCCATTTAAGTTCAGAAAAAGGGCAGTGTTACGCCTACAGGTTAGGAGCATGATGATAGTTTCTATTTTAGGCACTGTGTAATTGTGAAATTAGAAACAAGCTGCTTTCCCAGGGCTTGATCCATGCTGGTTAAAACAGTGTCAATTAGAAAACCACTGACAATGCCAGTACATGAAGCATTTATGGTTCACAGCATGTGGACATTTAGGCTTTCCTCTGTGGCTGAGAAAGAATAGTAACTCTTTATTTGAACAAAATGATCCCCTATAGATTTTATTGCTATTCAGTACCGCAGAATCGCAGTCCTCCTTATTAAAATGTAAAAACAATATATATATTCATGATTTTACAAGTATGTTTGGTCATATTTCTAAGTATAGCCTATCATCGCAGGCTTTCTCCTGTAGATCTCAGTCATTGTTTTGTGTTTTCCTTAAAAGATATTAGCAGGTGCAATTAGATATTGTTGCAACAAATGTTATTTTTTATTCCTTTTAGAGTCAACAGAGTGCCTGTATGTTTACTGCATATGCATTTTTACATTTTACATCCTTATAGTCTTAAAAAAGACACAGTTCAGTGTTGGCCTAGATGGGATTGTCCTCAGTGGTTCTTATTTTGTCCTTCAGAGACGTAATGATCAGATGTTTCACCATCAGCGGAAATGGAATAGGAGCCTTGCCCACAGTTCCTTAGAGACGAGCCGAACTACACGAATGTGACCTTGGGAACTCTGTACTGTGTTATTTCCTCTTAGATGAAGCTGGAGAAGTTTTGCATTTCAAATGGCCTTTCTTTTTTTTCCTTCTTCCTTCTACTTTCTTTTTTTATCTCTCCTCAGGAGCTATAAGAGGACGAACAGTGTTTTCCATTAAATACTGATTTGGAAAGGAATAGTGATTGCTTTCAAAACAGCTTCTCTTGATAACATAATATCTCGCATATGATATACTGAATGGCTACATCTAGGAGACTAATCCGTAAGCAGAATCAGTAGCGATTTGTGATTTCTTGAAGCAATAAATAGCTAAATCAATGGCACTTCCATGTCAAAATGTCAAATATTTTCTTAGATATGTTCAATGCATGGATTATCAGGACTCTTTTCCAGCAAGAATGTTATCTCATTTCCAGATATCCTCTAAAAAAAAAACAAAAAAAAAAACTGCACAGCACAGCACATGCAGTTACTGATAACAGAGGGCACTTCAAGTTCAAGTTGTAAGTGAAATGTTGCCAGGTGTGGGAGAAGATTCCTTTAAAAACGGGATCTGTTTTTCCAAGCTGTAACTTCTTAAACATTCTCATGCCTCTGATCTGAGAGATTCACTTCTGGAAGCTTCCAGCCTTTGGAAAAATGAGGATAGCCAAGATGGAAAAAAGAGGGAAAGAAAGGAAAAAAAGGAGAAAGATGAAGTAGGCAGATCAAAGAACAACACAATGCTGCTTGTCTGCTCGAGTAGGAGGAAGCCAAAGCCTGTGAGCTGTGGGTCAAAGAGGGAAAGTTACCGTTCCAACTTTGAAATCTGTTGAAATTCCAAACCTCATTTTTCAAGAAGTACTGTAACATTAAAATATGTCTAGAAGCATATTTATGTACAAATAGTCATTGCACTTTCCCAAGAACTTGTGAGCAATTTGTGTCAGAAAAGTGTTGGAGGCGCTATAGGCTTTAATTAATTTGAAAACTTTAACAAACCTCTGTAGACAGGAGAAACTTTTTCGGGTTTATTATTAAATTGTCTTTGCAAAAGAAGAAAACATCAAGCTGGAGCTCTCACCATTAAAATATTTTAGGTCCCCCGAGAGGTCTTGTGTACTGCCTACTGAAATGTAACCAGGTTCTTATTTCCCACAATGCTAGAAGGTAAAAAGCTGTACTCTCTTTGTGAGCACCCATAATAATATACCTAACCTGAGTGGCAAGATCTACCATATTACGCATTTAAGCATTCACATCCAATGCATGTTTTATTCGGAATTGAATTATTTGTGTTGAAACACCATGTGTGTAGATTGTATATCAGGTATACATGCTGTTGTTGCTCTGGTAGAAGTAAAAAGTAAGGATTTACATGTATGCTTTTGTCAGACACTTCGATCCTTTACATACTGCGCCACTAGCAGTGTAGTCAGGTCCGAATCTTCAAGATTGTGTAACCCTGTAGGCATTTTTGAGGAAAAGTTGTTATACCACATTTTTAGAAAGTTCAATGTCTCCTGAATAAGGATCCACCGTATAACATTGAAATCAGGGTCCCATTTTCTTGTAATTGTCATTGAAACAATAGGTGCATTATTCACAGCCAAAACACTACAGGTGGATAGGGTAAAAATTTTAAGTTATAGATATCACCATAAAACCTTTCCAGTTTTTCACTTACATAGAGACAGACATTTTTTGTATTACAAGTTTTCTGAAATGTCATGTTTACATATGCAAATGAGGCATACCAATATATATATATATATATATATATATATATATATATATATATATATATATAATTCGAGAGGCAGGCATACCAGTGCGCGGTTCTCCCTTTCGGGCTAGCCCTGTCTCTTCGCGTCTTCACAAAGGTTGTCGAGGCAGCCCTTGTTCCTCTCGACGACTGGCTGATCCTAGCTCACTCTCGAGACAAGGTTTGCGAACACAGGGACCTAGTGCTGCGGCACCTAGCTTGTCTGGGCCTTCGGGTCAACTGGGAGAAGAGCAAACTCTGCTCCGTGCAGAGGATCTCTTTTCTCGGTATGGAAATCGACTCGGTCGCCATGTGCGTGCAGCTTATGAGCGTGCGCGCGCAGTCACTGCTAATTTGCCTTCGACAGTTCGAGGGCAAGAGTGCGGTTCCACTGAAACTATTTCAGAGGCTCCTGGGGCATATGGCATCCGCAGCCGCAGTAACGTCGCTCGGCTTGCTTCATATGAGACCGCTTCAGCTTTGGCTTCGCGATCAAGTCCCGAGGTGGGCATGGCAACACGGCACGCTCCGAGTCCCAGTGACTGCCGTCAGACCTTCACCCCGTGGACGAACCTCAGTTTTCTATGGGCTGGAGTGCCCATAGAACGAGTTTCCTGGCATGTTGTTGTATCAACAGATGCCTCCATAATGGGCTAGGGCGCCATGTGCAATGGACATGCTGCCGCAGGCTCCTGGACAAGACCCCAGCGCCTTTGGCATGTCAATTGCCTCGAGTTGCTGGCTGTACGTCTCACCGCTTCTGTGCGTTGCTCAGGGGTCAGCACGTATTAGTCCGATCAGACAATACTGCCACAGTAGCGTACATCAACCGACAAGGTGGTCTGCGCTCCCGCCGTATGTCGCAACTCGCCTGCCACCTCCTCATAGTCAGAAGCATCTGAGGTCGCTTCCAGCCATTTATATCCCGGGAGACCTGAACCGTGCAGCTGATATGTCTCGGTTTCGGCCTCTCGCTGGAGAATGGGGACTCCATCCCCAGTCGGTTCATCTGATTTGGGATCAGTTCGGGGACGCACAGGTAGATCTGTTTGCCTCCCACGACTCTTGCCACTGCGACCTGTTTTATTCTCTGACCGAGGGCACGCTCGGCACGGATGCACTGGCGCACAGCTGGCCGCGGGGCCTCTGCAAGTATGCGTTTTCCCCCAGTGAGCCTTCTTACGTAGACTTTGCGCAAGATCAGGGAGGACGAGGAGCAGGTAATTTTGGTTGCCCCGTATTGGCTCAACCGCACCTGGTTCCAAGAACTAGTACTCTTCGCGACAGCACCTCCCTGGCCAATTCCTCTGAGAAAGAACCTGCTTTCTCAGGGACGGGGCACCCTATGGCACCCTCGTCCCGATCTTTGAAACCTCCATGTGTGGTTCCTGGACGGGACGAGGCAGGTTTGAGTACCCTACCACCAGCGGTGGTGGCTACCATCACTTCCGCTAGACTAGAGCATCGTCCACGAGACATGCCTATGCGTTGAAGTGGAACCTCTTTGTCAACTGGTGTTCTTCTAAACTTAAAGAACCCACGAAAGGCCCGATCAGTGTCGTGCTTTCCTTCTTGCAAGAAGGGTTGGAGCGAAGGTTGTCTCCCTCCACCCTGAAAGTGTATGGTGCCGCCATTGCCACACATCATGATGCAGTTGATGGTAAGTGCACTGGAAAGCACGACCTGATCATCAGTTTCCTGAGAGGAGCGAGGAGACTGAATCCTCCTCGCCCTCCTCTCGTTCCCTCTTGGGACCTCTCTGTGGTTTTAACTGCTCTGCAGAGTGCTCCCTTTGAGCCTTTGCAATCAGTGGAGCTTAAGTTCCTGTCAATGAAGACAGTGCTCCTGGTTGCATTGGCCTCCATCAAGAGGGTAGGGGACCTGCAGGCATTTTCGGGTGACGAAGCGTGCCTGGAATTTGGACCGGCTAACTCTTACGTGATCCTGAGACCCCGGCCTGGATATGTGCCCAAGGCTCCCACCACACCCTTTCGAGACCAGGTGGTGAACCTGCAAGCGCTGCCCTTGGAGGAGGCAGACCCAGCCTTGGCACTGCTCTGTCCAGTACGCACCCTCCATACTTACGTAGACAGGATGCATTGTTTCAGGACTTCAGACCAGCTCTTTGTCTGTCATGGTGGGAAGCTGAAGGGAAAGGCTCTCTCCAAGCAAAGGTTGTCTCACTGGATAGTGGACGCCATTGCTTTGGCTTATCAGCAGCAAGGTCGACCATGCCCCCTTGATGTGACAGCCTGCTCCACCCGGAGTGTGGCATCCTCTTGGGCTCTAGCGCATGGCGCCTCGCTAACAGACATATGTAGATCTGCAGGCTGGGCGACACCTAACATGGCCTCTGGGCGACCCCCACGTGTGTAGTCCACTGTAAGCCTCTCTGAGCATGTGTCTTTCCCTCGGCAAGCTACCTTGCCACCCCTGGGTTTGAAATATTCCACCTGCAGCTGGACACCCCAGTGATTCTCAATATACAGCCCCCTGGGGTCATGTGTATTCCAAGTCCCCCCCTTCGGGCTGGGCATAATTGCATATTTCCACTGATATATGCTTCCTAGTGTTCCTTGGCATAATTCCAGCAGCCATTAAAAACTATCCCTTTCATGTTAATGTTGTTTTTTCATTGTTTACATGTTTAAATATTCTGAGAATGCATAGTTTTAGTTCTAATGTTTAATGTTTAAACTGCAATAAATGCATTAAAACTTTTTTTTTTGGCAGCCATTTTGTTTTTATTGTTTATGCCAAAACAGTGATGTTTACAACGTGTTATATGGCAGAAATGGATTCAGCACCTAAAAATCATATAGAAACAACACTTGAAGTACTTTTCCTCAAAAATGCCTACTGCATCCTATCCAGGGCTATTTATCTATTTTGGGACCTGACTAGTGCAAACGTCCACTGGCAACCACCAAAACGAGATAAATGACCCCCACTAGCAAAGAGTGAAAAATCAATTCACTTTCTCTGTCAGTCTTTCTCTCTCTCATAATTGCGAGAAGCAAACGGGAGAGCATGCATCGTTTTAAGATTGATTCTGTTGACAGCAAATTTGCAATTCTGAAAAGTTGCATGAAAGTGCATACAAGTTCCCAATCGATTAGACATCCTATTAAATAGGGCATATACAGTATTGGCTTTTAAACGAATCATTGTTTTGCATTCTGTTGGCATATTTTTTTGAACTGTTGTATTTTTCAAAACTGCCATCAAAGTGCTGAATGAAGCATTTCAAAAATACAGTATGACATTGTCATACATATTTATTTTTTTATGAGTGTATGTGCAGCCCTGTCAGCATTTTTTGCTAAAGCCTGTCAGTTTGTATATACAGTACCAGTCAAAAGTTTGGAAACGTTACTATTTTTAATGTTTTTGAAAGAAGTCTCTTATGCTCATCAAGCCTGCAGTTAAAAAAAAATACAAAAAAATAAAACAGTAATATTATGAAATATTATTACAATTTAAAATAATGGTTCTCTTTTTTAATATACTTTAAAATGTAATTTATTTTTGTGATGCAAAGTTGAATTTTCATCAGCAAGTACTCCAGTCTTTGGTGTCTTATGATCCTTCAGAAATCATTCTAATATGCTGATTTATGATCAATGTTGGAAACAGTTGTGCTGCTTAATATTTTTTTTATAACCTGAGATACTTTTTTCAGGATTATTTGATGAATAAAAAGTTAAAAAGAACTGTATTTATTTAGAATAGAAATCTTTTGTAACAATATACACTACCGTTCAAAAGTTTGGGAACAATAACTATTTTTTTTTTAAGAAATTAGTACTTTAATTCAACAAGGATGCGTTAAATTGATAAAAGGTGATGGTAACGATTTATATTGTTAGAAATGTTTTTATTTTGAATAAATGCTGTTTTTATGAATAAATGCTGTTAACGTTTTACTCATCAATGAATCCTGAAAAAAGTATTCCAAAAAAAATATATTAAACAGCACAACTGTTTCCATCATTGGAATAACTGAGTATCAAATCATCATATTAGAATGATTTCTGAAGGATCATAAGACACCAAAGACTGGAGTACTTGCTGATGAAAATTCAGCTTTGCATCACAAAAATAAATTACATTTTAAAATATATTAAAAAAGAGAACCATTATTTTAAATTGTAATAATATTTCATAATATTTTTTTTTTTTTTTTACTGCAGGCTTGATGAGCATAAGAGACTTCTTTCAAAAATATTAAAAATAGTAATGTATTTCTAGTAATAGTAAAAAAAAAATAGTAGTTTGTATTTCTTCTTAGTTGCCCAGGGTTAGAAATACATGTTGCTACAGCTTATGTGAACTAGCGGGGCTGGGCTTTGCTTGTCTGTCATCACATTTCTATATGAGCATTCTTGCTTGTTTGCAGCTGCTTGTTTGTGTGTGTGTATATAAGTTCATGTTTCTATTGGGGAAAGGTAGGATGATACAATAACAGCATAAAGGGGGCATTCTTTACTCTTTACATTAGCAGCAGACTAGCTTTCTAGCTATGAGTGTTTAAAAATATTGTGCATATGTTACTATTTAACCAATAATTTCTATTTTTATGCTTTAAAAAAAATTGTGTATACACTACCGTTGAAAAGTTTATAGTCGGTATGATTTTTAAATGTTTTTGAAAGGTATCTTGAAAGGTATCTTTTGCTCACTTGTGCTTTTTTTAAATTAAAACAGCAGTTTGAATTATTATTAAAAAGTAAATTATTATTATTATTATTTTATTCATTTCTGTAATGGCAAAGCTGAATTTTAAGCAGTCGTTGCTCCAGGTTTTAGTGTCACATGATCCTTCAGAAATCATTCTAATATGCTGATTTGGTGCTCAAGAAACATTTCTTATTATTATCAATCTTACTGACCCCATGCTTTTGATTTATGTTTGTATTTCAGAGGATACGGGATTGTTTTTTTTTTTTGTTTTTTGTTTTTTTGACCGTGACATAAGATATCCTAAAAGGAAGGTTTAGATTTTATATAGAAATTATTTATATAAAAACAGCTTATTAAAGGGATTGTTCACCCAAAAATGAAAATGAAAACCATTTTGTTTCAAACCTGTGTGGATTTCTTTGTTGTGCATAACACACACACACAAACATAAACACAATATATATTTTAAAGAATGTTGGGAACCGGACAACATTTGAGCCCATTGACATTCATTGTATGGACAAAAAAGCAAACAAACCCTGCCATTTCTCAAAATAGCATTTTTGGGTGAACTATCCCTTTACTATTTCATTTTCAGTTTGTATTCCCAAAGTGAAATTGTGAATGTAAGTAATGGAGAGACTGTAAGGGTTTGAGAGGAGCAGAGAGATAGACATTTCCAGCACGAGGGAAAAAAGTGACAGTAAGTTATTGGGGAATGGCCCGAAAACAGCAGTATCATGTCAAGAAGTAAATCAAGCAGGAAGGATGGAAAAATGGCCCAAACAACATATGAGTTTGCCCTCACACATATACACCTCTCTTCATCTGTTGACATCAGGTCACATTTCCTGAGAGCATCTTTATCTCAGCAGAATGACAGCCCCATTTCTCACACACGTTCATTATCCCATCGTCACCCCTGTGTGTGCGGCCCAAAGCATCTCTCCATGGTGACTCGCACACTACTACAAATCGACCTGCCATAGTTTGGAATGAGGGCTAATATAAAGTCAACCAGTCTATATTGCATTATTTTTACTTTACAATAATGACCGCTGACGGTTCATTAACCAGCGTATTCCACCGTTACATAGATAAATAGATATTCACATGAACGTGAAGTATTTCTTCCTCTTAAAGGAATAGTTTAACTTTGTTTCTGTTATCATATACTTGCCCTCATGTCATTCCAAACCTGTATAACTTTCACAATGGAAGTAAATGGTAACCAAAACCGTTTGGTTATCAACATTCTTCAAAATATCTTTTCTTTCTTTTTTTTGTAAACCATCCCTTTAAATTGCCCCTGTTCTCACCTTGATGACATGAATAAAAATCAATGGAGGACAGAAATAGCATGCGTAACATGAGGGAGTTCTGCATAGACAGCTGCACATCCATTCTGTAAGACAAGAGACTATTTTGCTTTGCATATGTTTTTAAATTTGTTTTTGGATCCATTTTCAAACTTGCTTTTGACCGCTCATCATTTTGTCTGTTTGTTTGTCTGTCTGTCTTCCTAAGACATGATTAGAGGACTATGGTTTCTGTTTATGCTGAGCAACCTACATCCCATCAGCCTGTGTATGTTTTTCATCTGAATAAATAAATACAATAAAAACACATTTGTGTTTACCCATGTGGGATCCATTAAATAGTTATGCTCTAAACACAATATTTTGTTACTGCTCAAGATTAATTCATTCAGCACTCTTTTTCCAAAGAAAAAAAAACATTGCATAAACAAAAAAGGAATTCCCTAAAGGGTGGATAAGTCCTTATCTGTGTAGGGTTATTTTGTTTTACTAAACTCTTTAACAACTTTAAAAAAAATACTGCATAGTCATGTGCTGCTCAGGGTATTGGTAACTTTATTATTAAATAAAATAATGATTTGACAGAGATTTATTTGAATAGTCACTGTAAGGGTTTTACAGTATCTGAATACCTTTATTTTACATTATGTATTTGCTAACCCAAATCTTGTTCACACTAAAGAAAGTCGTACCGATTTGTGCTCGCCCCTATTAACCCGGACCAAAACTGTACACATTTACTAATTTATCACAAATAAAACATATTCCAAGAATAACTGCAAAGCTGTTATTCAAATACTGCAATATGTTTTTTTTTTCTTCTCAGGAACATGTTAATTAGAATTTGATATTTCTATTATATGGGTTATGTTTTAATTAGGTTTTAATTTGAAATGAAATGCACTGTAAAATAATCTTCACAGAAAGAAAAATTCAAAAATCTAATCGTGCATGTAGAGAACAGGAAAGAAAAGGGAAGTAAAAATAGGGTTAATCCACTGAACATATTTTGAGCTCTTGTTCTCAGAGCCCCCCACACACACATGCCTGGCTGGGAACCTCATGATTATTGATAGTGGGAGCTATTTGGCCACATCCTCAGCAGCAGAGCACAAACAGCCCCCAGCAGCAGATCTGCAGAGTTCCAGAATGTGCCTTGTACACACAAAACAGATCTTGTCCATTTAGGAGACAACGAAAAGAGCTTGTTTTCTTTCTGTCTTTCTCTTTTGCCTTTTCTCTTGTTCATTCAAACACACAGTGGTGCATTGACTAAATTACTCAACATTGGTGAAATTTTTCAGAAAAAAAAAAAGGTCCATTGTCTATAGCGATGCATGAAGCCACTTTCACACAAAAGCCACTTTCAAACCAAGCAACTTTCTGTTGGTCAATGTGGCGAATTTGAATAAGCAACTTGAACATGAGCTAAATCTTTGCGGTGCACTTTTTCGCTTTCATGCATAAATCTGAGAGACAAGTGACCCCAACTTTACACACCTGCAATCTAGTTTATCCCAGCACAATTTGCTCTGGTATTTTAGTGCACTATATTTATCTTACATTCTTTTCTATGTAATGTAAGTTTAGTGTTAAAGGGATAGTTCTACCAGAAAGACTCGGGAGATATATGATATAACAAAGCATATATTTATTAACAGCCCAGCAAGCAATTATTTATAAAGTTGTTTGGCGTAGGCCCCGTCCGTAGCGCGCAATCCGAGGGTAGCGGAAACTGCATTTCCTGCCTGAAGAAGAAGGCAGGGGCGCAGCCGACCCCCGGGAGGTATGGGAAGGGACCATCCTGGTGGTGGTGGGGAGGATGGAGGGAAAGGGACCATCCTGGTGGAGGTGGGGAGGATGGAGGTAATTGGCAGCGTCAGCATCTGTGAACTCAGACATGTGTAAGTACCAGTCTTTTGCCAGTATGCAAGTATTAGCACATGATTGGTTAGATGTGGAGGTAATAAGTGACGCAACGATTGAGTCTTCCTAACAGAACTTACGCTAAAGCTTTCATTTCACCCAAAACAACACAAGAATGAGCCTAATTGGTTCTTGCGGAAGCTCAAACGAGCTGCTTAACACGAGAATGAACCTCATTGGTTCTTGCAGAGAATTAACCTCATTGGTTCTTGCGAAAGCTCAAACGAGCTGCGTAACACAAGGAACCTCATTGGTTCTTGCAGAAGCTCAAACGTGCTGCGTAATACGTAACACACAAGAATGAACCTCATTGGTTCTTGCTGAAGCTCAAACGTGCTGCGTAACACAAGAATGAACCTCATTGATTCTTAGCGGAAGCTCAAACGTGCTGCGTAACACAAGAATGAACCTCATTGATTCTTAGCGGAAGCTCAAAAGAGCTGCGTAACACAAGAATGAACCTCATTGTTTCTTGCAGAGAATGAACCTCATTGGTTCTTGCGGAAGCTCAAACGTGCTTCGTAACACGAGAATGAACCTCATCGGTTCTTGCAGAAGCTCTAACGTGCTGCGTAACACGAGAATGAACTGTCGAGAGACAGAAATCTCTCAAATTTTTTTTAAAAAATATCTTCATTTTTGTGTTTCGAAGATGAACTAAATTCTTACGAGTTTGGATTAGTAAATGATGACAGAATTTTGGGTGAACTAACCCTTTAAGATATAGAAAGCACTCAGAACCAGCATGTTAGTTGAAGAATCATGCCACACAAATTGTGTACAGTATGTTTTCTTAGCAGTAATTTTGCTGTTACTTTTGTATAATACCTTTAGTGAATGAGCTGCAAAAACAAGCCAGACAGTACATGTAAAAAGCATTGCAGTCGGAGGGCACGGTTCACATACGGTCATGTATTTTCATTTCTCACTGTGGTCTTATTTGCTTGTAGACTAATGGTGAAATGATATGCTACAGAATGGCATCACCGCCATTTTAAATGTGGGTTGGTGGGGGATGTTAGAGCTCATTTTTTGAGAGAAAATCAATACCCATGCTTTAATGTGCCTCCTTTGCCCATATGGCCCCAGACTGGATTCTAGTTTCCAGCCATTTTGTCTTCCCAAGTATGGAGATTTTAGTATGAGGTTCGAGGATCATGCAAATTTGATGAGATTGATTTCCCTGAAAAGTAAAGTCTGTGGCACAGTCAAAACATTGCTCTTTTTCAGCATCCCGACCGGCCCAAAACAGTAACCTTGACCTATCTAATTGGCATGAATTTGGTGGTGGCTCTATCTGTTTGACTGACCAATCTTTTTTCCTTTTAAAACTCGTTTTAAAATAGTTAAATATTATTTATAATATTAATAATATAATATTTTAACAGTATATAATTTTTTTTGTAATCTATCAATATGAATAACGATTATACATTATTTCCATTTGAAATTAAGAAATTAAGTAAGAAATGTAATTCCTGTCAATGTTTATGTTTTGTCAAAATGAGTAATACTATAATTTTCCATAATATAATTTTCTAACTTTATATAATTATTTTTGCAATGTTAAAATGATATAATTATTATTTTTATTAGTATAACATTTTTAACAACATATAATTTTTGCAATAACAATTGAATCTGTCTCGACTCTTAAATATTTTGTCAAATGTGTTTGTATAATTCATTTCAATTGAACTTTAACTACTTTTGACTTCACTGAAGTAACTTGCAGAGCAATTATATATTTTTCATGACTGTGTGAATTTGAACCATCCCACATTTCTGTGTAACTGCCGGCTTCTTTTCCATGCCAATTATGACTAAATCTATGCGAGATACTCTTGACAGGGCCACATAGTTTTATTGTTGTGGTCTCTCTCTCATTCTCAGACTTCCCCATTAGACTGTATTCTAGTCTGGTCCAGACATGGCAGTTTGAACACAAACAGCCTGAGGTTCTTATCTGTCTTTCTCACACTGCACTCTTCCCCAGGAAACCCGTTCAAACTTCACTTTATCACAAGTTCAGCTCTCCACTCCTCCCTCAGCTCCAGCCATTGCCAAAAGCATACTTTTTACATTCCTTCTTGCTCCCCTCTTCATTTAAGATGTTACCTAAGAATTGCACATCTTTCTCTTTCCATCTAAATCTCTTTTACCAGAAGCAATGTCTGTCTCTCTCCTCTCTCAACAGCTCTCTCGCTCTAAGTCATTCATAGTTATTCCGGTTCATATCTCTCTGCCTTTTTTCTCTTTTTGTGTAAGTCTGTGTTAGTCACATGCTAGAGTTCCTTTCTTTCCTCCCTCTCCTTGAGGGTCTTGAGATTTCACAGTCTCAAGACTTCATCCCAGTGTCAGTTCATCCCACGTTTGCAAGCATTTCATCTTGGAATCTTTGGGAAAGTTATCCCCTTAATATTAGAAATAATTGTAATAATTGATCATTTTTAAAGTCAGCATGAAACGGGAATTACAATTGATTTTTCTTCCCTATGGTGATGTATATCAGAGTGAAACGGCTTCTCAAATAAGAAAAAACTGTAGGCCGTGACCTGATTTTGTATTCGGGAATTGATTGGATCATTGTGGTTTGCTATTGCTGTGATCTCATGTGGTCAGAAAAACAAAATAGATGTTGTTCCAGGAGGGAGGGGAAGTTATTTTGATAAAAAATTACAAGGGCACATAAAAAAAAGAAAAGAAAAGATAAACCATTTATAATAAATACTGCAAAAAATTTTTATGTATGTATATATAAATATACGTTAATCACGTGAACACTTTTTGTACAAAAGGTAATCTAGCTTCTAATCAAGATCTAATTCGAACAAGATGCCAGATATACAATCCCAGTAAATAGAAACACATTTGATGCCATTTTTGATGTGGGAGCCCTTGATCTGTTAAATATTTTGGTCACCCTCACTCCAGTCAAGGGGGGTTTTGAGGTTTACAGAAGATGATGAGTAATGCCATATAATTTATAATCTAATCTACAACGATGCTCACATAGCTCACTTCACATTGTGTGAGCATTAACATCAGTTCCTCTCATGCCTTTAGAGAGCCGCATGACACAGATGCCAGTGTGCAGTGAAGCTTTAAGGAGAGAGGAGAATTTGATACAGGATTGTGGTTAAAGCCAGCGGAGGGCATTCACGGCTCACTGTGTTGTCACTGTAGTTAACGTGTTTTTCACTTTCTACAGAGAGTTGAGTCACTTGAAGTTGGTTACTTGATTTATATAAATAATTTTGTATGAAACAAGAATGAAACAAAGTGTTAATGTATTCACTATCGCTGAGCAGGATGGGTGTTGATCGTGTGCATTTGATTGATGACTACCACTTTCCACTTGTAGATAACAATTTCCACATAAATGTAGACTAAGTGGAAATTGTTAAATTAATCGTGAGGTTGGCACCCCACCCACTGTCCGTCCGGCCCTCCCTCAATCTTACAGTACATCTTACATCTCAGAACTGGAGTTGGCCCTGCAAATCCCCTACCCCTTGCATGGTCATTTTTTTTTTATGGTAAATTTGATAATGGTTTCAGCCACCAATGGTACTCTAAGATCCAATTAACACGTTTTACCATCTTTTATACAATTCCGAATTCCGTAGATTCAAAATAAGCACAGAAAATTCACTGGGCCTATAGTCATAGCTGAATAGCCATATTTGTCTTTGCTACATTACTTAAAGGAGTAGTTCACTTAAAAATGAAAATTACCCCATGATTTACTCACCCTCAAACCATCCTAGGTGTATATGACTTTCTTCTTTCAGACGAATACAATCAGAGTTATATTAAACACCCTGACGCTTGGAGTTATTTTATGATGGATGGATGCACTTTTTTGTGCTTCAAACTGATGGTTGCAATTCACTGCCATTATAAAGCTCGAAAGCGTCAGGGTGTTTATTATATATATCTCAGATTGTATTTGTCTCAAAGAAGAAAGTTATATACACCTAGGATAGCTTGAGGGTGAGTAGGGGAGAGCGGGGCACAAAGTAACGCTTTTTGACTTTCTCAGTTTGTGTAAATCTACTTATGGTTCAGAGTATTTATTTTTTCCCACATTAATTTCCCACATGTCTAGTACAATTATGTGTTTTTGTTTTATTAATACAGTATATACTTTTTTCTTGATATACCCCGAAAGAATGGAAGTGAAATGTGACTACATGCCCCATATGACAGCTTTAAATGTTATCTGATCTAATAAAAAAAAATATACAAAACGAACTAAAATATTTTCTAAATAAAATACAATTAAAAAACTTTTTCATATAAAATAATGGCAATTTTTAATAATTAAATATAAACTCATTTTTTAGTTTTGACTACGAGCACATGAAAACACAGCTATACAACATAGTTCAAAACAAATAAATAATTAGTAATTTCTGAACATTGATTCTCAGTCTTTATTCACCTTTTTCTCACGTTTTCTCAATAAAATTAATAAAAGTATAGAATATAATAGCATATTTCTAATAGGGGCACATTGTAACGCAGTGTTACAACATGCCCCCGCCTGCACAACCGGGATTTAAACCCTGCTAGTGTCTTCTGCTAGTTAGCGAAGCATTAAATAACTATCTCAACTGTTAAATAACATCTTGGAGATTAAAATAATATCAGATTTGTCTTATTTTAAAAAAACACAAAAAATAGAGATGAAAAATTAACTTTTGCTATGGTTTAATAAATGTCTATGGATATCTTCCAAAAAAATAATAAAAAATTTGGCGGAATTTTTTTTTCTATATAGTGTTGATATGGCAACTAGTAAATACACAAAGTTTCGTCATCCAAGCATGTGCGGAAGTATTTAAAACAAGCGTGTTACAACTAGCCCCGCGTTAGGTTGTGCCCCGCGCTCCCCTAAATCATGGGGTAATTTTACTATACTCCTATAAGCAACAGACTTAGCATTTAGCATGCTAACGTGCTACTCGACCAAACCGGCATCGATTCAAACTGGCGTCTCCGGCATGGGAGGCGGGCACACTAACAAGGACGTTAAAGACCGCAGCCTTTAGCGTCAGTCGCTAACATACCTCTTGAGGCCAGGGGAGTGAGGTTTAGATGCACAGCTCTTCCTTCAAGACAACCTGATTGACACATTATACAAAGCAACTAGTCATTAATTGGTTTGTTTTTAAATGCATGGGTGGGTTATATTATATCTATATATTATGTCTATTACTTATACTAAAATAATAGACACACATGGAAAACATTTTTTTTACTTGAATACTGAAAAAAGGCAGCAGCAAATGTGATCATAGTTTCTCATTGTGATTATTTCGCAGCCATAACTGAATGAACAGCCTCTGGGCGGTCCGTGGACCGTGAGCATTCCGTCTGAAGCTGAGACCCGTTAACACTATACATGGAAAAATATGCAGTAAAATGTGCAAATATGCGAGTCTGACATATGTTAGGGCAGATATGATATCCCTCAGCTCTACTGGACCTTGAAATAATAGATAGGGCCATAAGTTTCTCAAGTGTGTGTACACAGCCCTGTACTGTGTAAAGTTGTCAGCTTTTATGGCTGATAAAGATGGCCATGTTTTGGCATGGGGTATTTATGTGACCTGTTTTATGAACATTACTGATATAGATTGCTTATATGCTCACTCTCGCTCTTTCCTTTAGACCCACAGCCGACAACCGCGCTAATGAGCGTGTTCGTGTTCAAGTGCTTGCTCGCGTGTAAAATTTAGGGGGTCTGAGTATGTTTACCTCTAATTCAGCCAAGAGACAGTCAAAGGAACAGTAGGAGTACATTCAGACTTTTAAAGATTAAAGTAACCATGAAATCAAAATTGACAATTCTTATTTTTTATGGAATATTCCAGTATTTAATATAAATGATTTATCCATGCATCACATTTACAGCATGCCTGTGTTTTTAGAAGTGTGAATGATTGTCGGTGTGCATCAGAGAGAGTGAGAATACATGAGCGAGTGTTTTGTATGCGTGTTTGAAATTTCGCTTTTATTAGTGTCTGCAAGGCCACTGCCGACTGAAGTAGGAAGAGCACTTTTCAGGGTGCATTTCACTGCCAGTGTACACTAGATATGCTGAGCACAAAACACCTCCACCTCTCTTCAAGTCTGCTTTTAATCTGGGCTCTGACACTGGACGATGACTCACTCTGGACACAAGTGAAATATAGTCATGGCAGGGCCATCTCAATTCTGTGATTAGACAGACCTCTCAAGCACATTGCAGAGTTGAATAGCTTCCTCCTTAAGGGGCCACTTCAATTTGTTTGCTCCAAATGAAAAAGGCAAAAGGAGCACTCCATAGCAGAATCTGTGACAAGAATACAAGCTGGCTTATCTGTGGGATCATCTCAGGCACATCCAAATAAATACCATGTTTTTTAGACCTTTTTAAAGGTACATCATGGTATTCAGAGCCATGTTTCTAGTGACTTGATCATGCAATGTAAAATATAAAGATGTGAGTGGACATATTAATAATTTTGCATCTCTGTCAGTCTAATCTTTTCTCTTTTTTTCTGTTTCTTTTGTCACATATATATACATACCAAACTAAGGATGATAAAAATTACATCGCTCACCGTCATGCCATTCCAAACCAATAAAACTATCATTCATGTTTATTTGTGTTCCAAAGATAAACATAAGTCTTGTTGGTTGGTATGACATTAGAGTGAGGAAAGGATGACACAATTGTCTGTTTTGGGAGAATTATCCATTTAATTGCTTAAAATCATCACTGATATTAGCTGTAGCAACTGAATTATTGTGTTTGCAAGTTGAGAACTGAATCAGTCCTGTTTGTAAATGGACCAACCACTGTTTTTGTGAGGCAAAACATCTGCTATTTCGTTCAAGAACTGGACATTGCGGTTTCTTTCTTGAACTCTTATGAATGTGCCAAAGAGAACTTGGGTGAATGTTATAATTGTCAGTGAATAACAACTTAAATTTCAGTCTGCTCCTCACAAAACATTGTTTCAAAAGAATCAGAATATAATGCATGAGTCATAGAGACCACTTTTATGTATTTTTACAACTTGTTATTTTGGCTCCATTAAATTAAATTACATCAAAAAGAGTGACCAGGTTATTCTTATTCTTTTGTGTTCCATAAATGTAAAGTCATGTTTGGAGCAATGAAAATAATGTTAGAATTTTCATGTTTCAGTTAACTATTTAAGGCCATTATTGTAAAGCCCTGAATGTTAATGTGGCTTGCACCTCAACAAATGAGCAGCTGCACTCCTGGCTGAGGCGCAAGTGTTATGAGAAGATAAGTTGTGGTGGAGATCTGGTGCATTGTTAATGGTTAACCTCCACCCATTGGCGGGACCCATGTCACAAAATTTTGACATATTCCTGGGGTTACAGGGAGGGAGGAAAGTTAACTTCAGCAATAAAGCAACATTTTAAGAACAGAGTTATTGAAGGGGAGAGGGAATGTAAGGAGAAAAATTACACAAGAGAAAGAGGGTGAGAAAGGAAGAGAGCTCCCCTCCACGGGTCATTTCATCTGAGTCAGTTCAATTCTCAGATGGTCTGTGTCAAAAGGAGGGCAGAGGGAGTTACTTCAGCAGTGGACTGAACCTTCAAAATAGTATGAAGACTGTTTTCTTACTTATCTTTGATGCCTTTTCTTTCTCTTGTTATGTGTTTTTCTTTTCTTCCAGGACCAATATCTCGCCATATAGCAGAATAAATTGCCTGTCCAGTATCTATGCACTGTAAAACTCATTTTCTTCAGTATTTTTGTCTTGTTTTCCAGTAAAATTTCTAAACATCCTTAACAATATTTTAATTTCATATTTCATACGTTTAATTTCATATTTCTCATCATGCTGAGAATATATCTTGAATTAAGATTATTTTGAATATAGTTTAAGCATATATTTTATCATAGTAAAATTATTTACATATTTCATGCATAAACACTAAACTTAAGCCAAGCCATATTCTCTGAAAACAATTATTATTATCTTATTTCTGCTTCATCAGATTTATTTTGTTTGAAGAATGTTTAGATATTTTACTGGAAAACAACATATTTTTTAGAATTTTAGATTTCATTTTGAGATCAGCAGGATTAAAAAAAAAAAGAAAGAAATTAATACTTTTATTCAGCAAGGATGCATGAAATTAATGGAAAGTGAAAGTAAAGATATTTACAATGTTACAGAAGATTTATATTTCAAATCAGATCTAATATAATCTAATATATTAAGCAGCACAACTGTTTTCACCATTGGTAATAATAAGAAATGTTACTTTCTGCACTAAATCAGCATTTTAGAATGATTTCTGAAGGATCATGTGACACTGAAGACTGGAGTAATGATGCTGAAAATTTCAGCTTTGCCATCAATTAATTAAATTTCATATAAGTGCAGCCTTGGTGAGCATAAGAGACCTTTTTCAAAAGCATTATGCAATCTTACCAACCCCAAATTGTAGCAAATACATACACTTCCTTTACATGTTTCCTTAGCAATCAAATATCAAATCCATCTCCCCTCTTTTTTCCTTCTTGCGTTATCAGGTTGAAGTTCAAAGAAAGGAAGGGAGGGATGTTGCATGTTTTTGGTAGACAGGAGGGGGGAGCAGCATTCACGGCACATGCTAGGTGAGAGGAATTCCTTTCCTCCCCCACCTCTCTCTGTCACTCTGGAGCTGTCTCTGTTTCTCCCTCTCCCTATCTGTCTTCCTCTCTTTCTCTTTCTGTCTCTCTATCATTTTCCATCTCACACGATGATGCGCACACACTTACAAGCTCTGGGATGCATGTAGCACGTTAGTACAGGTGAGAATCTCAGCCTGTCATTGTCTTTTCATGTGTGTGCATGCGTCTGTGCATACATGTGTGCTTGGATGTGTCGCTGGGTTATTTTAAAGACTCTGTTGCTGATATTACTGCAGTGCAGGAATAACTGCCGGGCTCTTTTTTTTTTTCCTCTCTGGCATATAGCCAGCTCATCTCCTCTCCATTATTTGTGTGAACGTGTGTATAAAACCTTGCTTAATGTAATTCTTTGGGTACATAGTGAGGAGCGCTTCCTGATACATTTAAATAGTGCTGTTTTTCTGGAGCCCCCTGGAAGACGGAAGGAAGGCAGCATCTAATGAGAGTATTGTGCATTTTTTATGTGTGTGTGTGCATATGTGCGCGTTTGTTGAGTGCGATTGCAAAAACAAGAGAGCCACTAGGTGTTTTATATGTGGATTAGACTGGCTCTCACCATGTGTTTGACTCTCACAGCTAGAACATGTTTGGCATTTGTAAATGATTATCAATGTGGGGCATCGGTCTTATCTCTGTTGGAATCTGGCTGTACGTATGTGTCTGCTGTTGTGGATCCCGTGGGATGTGAATGATCCACACAGACAGAGCTAGCACCTGGCTGTCACTTGCTAGAGCTCAATAACCCCCCTCCTCTCTGTCGCCACCAACCCCTCTCCATGTCATCTCCCTGTATCCATCCATCCCTTCCCCCTTCACTTCCGTGTTCTCTGTGTGCACCTCAAGAAACACCTTTGCATTTCTGAATGGTTAGACTTTTTTCTGTCTTCCTCTCAGCCTTATATATTGCTTTCTCGCTCTGTATTCCAGAGTACTAATTGAGAACCTCAGACTCGTCTGCTTGTGGCGTTACAAACAGGGTACTACTGAATAATTGATAGTCATTTGCTTCACATCCTTAATGAAAGCTCTATCTCTCGCACATTCTCTTTCTGTTATTTGCTCTCACTTAGTTACCCAACCAAACACGATTATGGTTGAGGGATAAACCAAGGCCCCTATTTCTATCTTTTCAAACAGGAAGTAATTAAATTAATTGTGTGCGTATTCGTGAATATGCTTTTATTGTTCAGGTTAACAAGCTAATTTGTAAAATTAATAATATATTATAATATAATATAGAGCATATGCACTGTCAGTGTTATGGTCATGGGTTCGATTTTCAGAGAATGCATGAACCTGATGAAATGTATTCATTAAATGCAATGTCAAAATCAATATAAAAGTGTCTGCCAAATGCATGAATAAAATGTAAATGTAAAATCATATATTAAAATTAAAATTCTAAAAATTATATAAAATAAAACATTACACATTTGAAGTTTTTGATCGTACCTCCTGACCTGTATGTAATTTTCCTGCCATTTTCATAGTTGCCATCATTTTTAACAATTAATTAGCACATCATATTACATAACTCATTCAAATTACTTTATTATTATTATTATTATTATTATTATTTAGTTTGACAGCCATTATTAAAACATAAAAGTCTTTTTATCATGTGTAAAAGAGTGTCTAGTATGTCACTCATCATTGGTATAGAACAGTAATACACATTTTCTCACTGGTGGTCCAACCTTTATTCCAGCGCTGTTCTCTCCAGGCCTCTTCTCATCTCAGTGGGACAGATGCTGTGTGTTCTCTACCTCCTCCAGATGTTTGAAGCTTTGCAGAGCCATTTCTCTAGATAGAACCATCAAGGAGGGGAAGTGCAGCGAGCTTTTGTTTCCTGTCAGCCCACTTGCTATCTGTTTATTGTCATTAGATGGGAGCAGTAAAGCTTGGAACAGTGTTGAGCTACTGGGAAAAGAAAAGAGTGGGAGATGATCGTGTCCGTTAGAGAGGAAATCAGAGCACATTTCTGGCATAGACATAAATGTGAGGAAAATGATTGTGTGTGATACTGCGTTTGATAACAGTTCTATAAACAAGAACTAAATTATTGAATAGTTTACATTTTATACAAAGAATTGCTTGTTTTTTGTGTGTTTGTGCTGTACTACAGAAAATAGCTCCAAATGAAGTCAAAGCAGAATCATCCGCTGGACATCTCAGAGCAAACACACCGCAGTGTTGTTTCGTTGCTGATTAAATCGATGTTTTGAATGAATCATTTTGTGTGAATGATTCAATGACTCACTTATAAAGACATAGCTGCATCTTAAATTGCATACTGTCTAGCTAGCAGGTACTAGATTTGGTTTGAAACTTACTTCGTGACAAATTATTTGCCATGTTGTCAGTTCAGTCACTTCACTGCATTCTACAATTCACAACTCCTCTCCTGTGGCTTCATGGGATAGTAAATTGTCCATCAAATGCGCACTGCAGGATCTCGGGCGAAAGTAGTAGTTAATCAGGGTACTCTTCACCTATGTTATTCAAATACTGTGAATTTGGACATACTACTCTCCACTTTTTCAAATACTAAAGGAATTAGGCATATTCGGCCTCAGCGAGTCACTTGACGCCACCTACTGGCAATAGCTGTGTCTCATTTCAAAGGTTGCGCCGTGTTCGTCTCAGAGGATGTCTCATTTCAGAAAAGTAACCATTAGAAAATTGACTGTTATTCCTTTTGAGGCGTAAATTATTATAATTTATTTTTTAATTTGAAATGCAATGGTTACTTTTCTGAAATGAGGCAGCATCAATGACGTATGTGGCCATCAAATGAGACCTCTGGAGGGCGCAGCCTTCGAAGTAAGACACTGCAAATTTAACCTGACAGTTTGTGTAGAATCAGATTTGAGTAACAGAACTAACTACGGAAGCCCTAAGAGGCCATGGATTGTTATTTTTTTCTATCTTGTTTTCTCGTGATCACGACTTAATTTTCTCGTGATCTCGAGATAACAAAAGTTGTTTTCTCGTGATCACGACTTAATTTTCTCGTTATCTCGAGATAACAAAAGTTGTTTTCTCGTGATCACGACTTAATTTCTAATATATGATCTCGACATAAAACCGTTTTCTCACGCCGTAATGTGTATGTATCGCGATTCGCGAGAAAATCTCGCTCCTTCTGAATGTTGTGTAGCTATATCATGATGTAGCCTACGTGCGAGCTGGCTTCTTTGATTTTGAAATCTACTTGATAAAAAATCCCGCAGAAGAGATGGATTTTATAATTGCTTTGAGAGAGAGAGAGGTGTCCCAGAGGAGAACCTAGCCAGACTTAACTGAACCTCTTTGACCATTTCTCGGGTCAGCCGCAAAAAAACATTAATCTAAATCTTTCAAACATAATTCTGGTAGACATGCAGACGTCCAGGACCTGAAGTTGTCTGGCAATGAAACTGACTACACGTTCAGGGTAGCTATATTGTCTTCTATACGATAAAGTTGCAGAACTGACAGCCTCCTCCTTCTAAGTGTCGGACACTAATGTGGAAGTCGCCAATCACTGACAGACATAGAACTATTTCATTTTGAGTGAGCCCGTTATCAAAGTAAAAGCGAATGCGATCATCCATGATGCTGCTTTATTCTGCGTTTGGTGCTTATACTGTTCTTGCCGACTACGCAGAAAAAAACAAGTCGTGATCACGAGAAAACAACTTTTGTTATCTCGAGATAACGAGAAAATTAAGTCGTGATCACGAGAAAACAACTTTTGTTATCTCGAGATCACGAGAAAATTAAGTCATTATCACGAGAAAACAACAGAGAAAAAAAATATTATCCATGGCCTCTTAGGGCTTCCGTAACTAACTGTTGTAGAAAATACAATTATATTAAAGTAAGAGTTAATTTGGTACCTGAGTGCTATGCTTCGGAGCCATGCACATGACATGCAGAAGAAAAAATATGTTGTGAACACAAATTAACAATTAGAATTGGCTTTCAAACGCTCACAAGCCTAAAACTATCAAATTAACGTCTTGGTCGAAATGCCTGTCCTGGTGAGGTATTAATGTAAACACGGTTGATTATCTCTTAAATAAATGTAAAGAGGCGGAATTACCCCCCACCCCCGGAATGCGATTTCGCCCCTGCCCCAGCGGATGTCTGTGTGTGCATCCTTAGACCTGAAATCACAGGGTTATAGGCATGTGGAATATTAACAATCTTCCCTGCGTGTCCAGCTGGCATGCCTGAGAATGCCCACAGATGTTGTTTTGTTGGCTGTTCAGGCAGTTTCTGCTTTCTTTGGCTCCGTTTGGTTCGATTTCTTTTCAAGGCTTCAGCACTCCTAATCAGCAGTAGATGCTGAGCTTGTAAGGTTGCAGGTGGATTGTGTGTTTGTGTGTGTGTGTGTGTGTGTGTGTGTGTGTGTGTGTGTGTGTGTGTGTGTGTGTGTGTGTGTGTCTGCATTTTGCCCCTACATGGTTACACAGACAGCAAATGAGATTGATCTCCTTTCCTCACTTCCGCTCCTTTACTGCAATTTGATTAGTTACATTGAATTAAATCAGCTGTGAATGGCTAAATAAACAGTGACTTTCCGTTATAGCTCACCAGTACATGGTCCATTGGGCCATCTGTAAACAGATGATTCTAAACATTAGGTTTACAACAAACTATCTTTCATAGGAAAGGCGATTTTGAGACAAACTGGAAACCTGAAGTCTTAAGATGTACTGTACTCAAATAGCCTAATATCCCCACTGATAAGTTGAAACAGATTCCTGCAAATGAGGCCAAAAAAAGATTGCATGAATGTCTTCTTATTAAAGTAATTTTTCTCCAGTGGCCATGATTTGCCATCTCTTTTTTCTCTCTCTCCCACTTGCTTCCTCACTTATTCACTCTCTCTCTCTCTCTCTCTCTCCCTCTCCCTCTCTCTCTCTCCCTCTCCCTCTCTCTCTCTCTCTCTCTCTCTCTCTCTCTCTCTCTCTCTCTCTCTCTCTCTCTCTCTCTCTCTCTCTCTCTCTCTCTCTCTCTCTCTCTCTCTCTCTCTTTTTTGTATCTAATTAAATAGGCAGAGTTGTGTTCTTTGGTTCCATGTGGATAATTGACAAGCGGCTAGGCCTCACTTTACTCAGAAATTACAAGCTGCATTCCAGCTCTGGCTAATTAAGACTCAACGACAGACAGTGTATTTGAATCGCATTAAACATTTCTTAGGTTGGGGATGCACCTTATCCCTGACGTCCCTGCCTTGTTCCTTTCTTCTCCAGGAGGACTTAAGAAGCTGTACATTTTCCATGCTGTGTGTGTGTCGGATTTTGGGGATTCAGCTGTCAGTCAAGCTCAGACTCACACTATTATGGGGTTTTTGCCTTGAAACCTGGGGATAAATGCAAGCTGTTTGTACACTTGAGTAGTCTAATTAAGATGCTCAATATTTCCTTAACTACCATTATAGCAGCAACGTTTTAGCACTTTAGCATTATGACCTCTGACAATGAGTTTCTTAATAGCTGTCCATTCAAACTCTGTATTTTGATGCAAATTCGTCTGTCAAATTAGGCAAGTGCCAACATGTCATAGGTCATGCTCTCATCCTCAAAACCCATGAACAAACCTATATAATCGGTCTTACTCAACCTGCTCTGAGCAGGATTCGAACCAGCGTCTACGGCATGCGGACGCGTTAACAAGGACGCTAAAGAACGCAGTCTCTAGCACACCTCATGGAGCCAGGGCAGTGAGGTTTTCACATACTACTCTTGCTAGCTGGTCTCTGTTACACTCACCCCCCTAAACGTGACTCCCATCCAAGTCACAGCACCAAATGTAACCGGTCCTACTTGACCTGCTTCGAGCAGGATTTGGACCAACGTCTCTGGCATGGGATGCGGACACGCTAACAAGGACGCTAAAGACCACAGTCTCTAGTGCACCTCATGAGGCCAGGGCAGTGTGGTTTACACGCTTGCTTCCATTACACAACAAACAAATAAAAATGTTTCATTTTTCATTTTCATTTTAGTTTGATGTAGCAATATATTTTAAATGTCTGTTTATAGCTTTAGTTTTTTTATTTATTTCAGTTTTAGTTTTATTAATTTTAGTACTTCAACTACAACTTCAACTAGTACATTTATTCAAATTAGCTGACTTTTTTAGAAATTTTCAGAATTGTCATTTATGTTTTCATTTAATATTTATATTTTATTGTATCTTATTTTATGCCACTCTTATCCTAACGTTCTTTACAGTGCACTGACTAAAGGGAAGAGTCACCCTAGATCAAACCAGGGTTAAATGCCTTGCTCAAGGCCACTACAGTGATTGCTCATGGTCTTTGTGGTGACCAAACCAGTAACCTTCTCACTACATCCCCAGCGCTTTAAGAATCATTTTGAAAACATTATTTTCTAAAGTAAATGTGCTGTGAAAGGAAATCATGGAAGCTAGTTGATTGATGGTCTGATCACCAAATGCTGTGTTGGCACGCTATTATACCACTCTGCTTCAGAATGCATAGAGCTTGTTTTCTCAACCAAACCATGGCTCAGACCCCATTTCTAAAAAGCAACCAAAGCATATTTCTATCCTTGCTTGCACTTGGTAAAATAAATATTTCAAACAGGTACAAACAACTTCATCAGAAGGAGCTTCTGATGAAGTTGTTTCACTATTCATCATGATGATGAATAGTGAAAATGTTGTTGTGCCTTTAGCCCCAAGATTTTTTTTTTATACTGAGCATGTCAGGATCTAACTCTTTTTTTCTATACCAGTCTGTCCAGAATCTGGACATCCAGCAGCCAACTCATGATCCAGATTTCATGAAACATAGTAAAATTGCACCTTTGAAGAATATCCTTTCCAAACTGTCCAAATTCCAAGCCTCTGGCTCAGATTGCAACATTGAAATCAGAGCCAGATGACACATCTTTCAGTAATCTTTTCCCATCTTCTCCAATCTTTTCAGTACATAGTTAAGATCTGCAAACATGCCTTGAGGGGTTTGACCATAGTTCCATTAAAGCAAAAAGTTTGAGAATCTTTCTTCATCTTCACCAGCAGAAGGTCCACATTTCATGTATCATTTGACTATACATATCTCAAGGGCTCCGATAAATAAGTTGTGTGAAGTGGCATCCAACAGCATTTCAGTGCTAAATACACTGTATTCATTTAGAAAAGGCACAGTAATCATGAACATAGATTATATGATTGTTGAAAAGCTTAGATATCAACCTACATTATGGTGCTGCTTTAGAATAACAAAAATTTGAGGGTGTCTTTAGTGACCCCTGAAAAGTAAGTGTTCTCATGCTAAAACAAAAACATCAGTTAGCTGTTTAGTGAGATTGTTTTTTGTCTGCAATGTTTTTGTCTTTTTTTTTTTTGCAACATTTATGTAGGTTAGGGTGACTTCAAGATAGGACAGTGAGAACGTTCGGGAAGTAGATCTCCAGACCTGAAGCCTGAGGGTGTATTTAGTTTGTATTAACATGATGTATTTTGATCAGTGGCCTTACGTAAGCCCCTGAAGAATCTTAAATCTAAAATGGCAAAATTGTTTTCCATTGCCTAAATCAACCCCACATAAACTGTGAGCCATCTGGAGTAAATTAAACAGAATGAACTACAATGTCACTGTGGTTTGAATAGAGGTGCAGGGTTTTAAAATGCTACAAAACAACTAATGTAAAATCATGTTGCACAGGAAGTATGGATTGTAATTAGTACAGGAATTGGCAAATCAGTATATACATAATGTAATTATTGTTGTAATGCCCTACATTATATGCATAATGTAATTTTCATTGTCACTGTTCTGTTAGACGATAAAAAAATATATAATTTTAGATCTGTACATCTTTATTTGATCTGTCTACAGGTTTCCAGTGTTTACACCCATGATACTGCAAAAACAGAAATAATGGACAAGAAAAATGGTAAGAACACCATCCAGACTGTTTGTCATTTCCACTTTCAAATGTGTAAATATATTCCTTCCACTTGCATCTCCATGCAATAGTTAATAGTTAAACTTTTTTATATAATGCATTATAAAAGTATTTTAATGCATTAAATATACCTTGTAATGCACCTTATAATGTATTGTCTCATACATACATGTATCCACAGTTATAATACATTCTAATACTTATCTATTAATTAAATACACCTTTAGAAGGTATGATGCGTTAAAAAAACATGGCAAAAACAATTTCAAAATTAGTTATAAAAAGATACAAGGCATTATATACCTTATTAATACCTTTATAATGCATTATACATAAAGTATTTTTTGCTTTTCATGTCTTCTAAATCCTTGCACATTGATAACACCTTGATTAATTATGCTCCATATGCTTAATAATACAACGGCTGCTTGAACTGGAATTACAATAAGAGAATGCAAAATGTGTAACAATGTATCTTATATTTCAGCAAATGGCTTTTCTTCCAAAGCCTCTGAGAGTGGAGTACAGCGGAAACAGCTGCCATATTCTGTAGAGACCCCCTATGGGTTTCACCTGGATCTGGACTTCTTGAAGTATGTTGATGACATAGAGAAAGGAAACACAATCAAGAGGGTACACATTCAACGCAAGAACAGGGGCCCAAAGTGCAGCACACTGCCACGCAACTTCAGCCTTCCTGGACATGGCGCTCGACCTCTAGCCAAAGATACGTGGGCCAATACTTCCACTTTAGGGTCCAAGCCTAAGTCACGTGTTACTGAAGTCCAGAAGCTGTTTGAGTTCAGAGCCAGTGATGCCACTAGTGGTAGCAGTAGCAAGAGTGGAAGCTCCCTGGCCAGCCAGTCAAAGATGCCAGGGAGTGGTTACCCCCCCTCGCCGAAGGCTGCAGAAGAGTCTCAAGTACAGACTTCTTCTCAGAATGAACAGTCCATGGGCCTTACTGTTAGGCCTCACCTGTTAAGAGCCTCAAGCATGCCTGTTAATGTCCCACGCAGGAAAGGTTCAGACTCAACTGATGAGCAGAGTGCCCAGTCGCAGAATGGCTCAGCTGAGAAGCTTTTTCGACCGGCGGATGGAGGCGACAGGAGAGGCAGTGTTCCCCAGGACAGGGCCAGCTTGCATCAACAGATTACAGCTGCGCTGAAAAGGGTGCGTGAGTTAGAAGAGCAAGTCAGGACCATCCCTGAGTTGAAGGCTCAAATATGCTCTCTTAGAACAGAGAGGGAACAACTGCTTCAAAGAATTCAGCAACACCAGTCTGAACAAAAGAGCTCTTTGCAGTTGAACGAGACTGAGGTTCCTCATACTGATCCGCAAGACAGTGCTGTTCCTCCAGTTATCAGTGAGAAGAAAGATACTTGTTCCCTTTCCACAGTTACTGCAGCTGATCATGGAATGGTTCAAGCAACACAGTCTGACAAAACCACAGAACAACAGTCAGAGGAACAAAATATTGTTGTGCAGGTTATTGTAGAACAGGAGTCTGAAAAAAATGAACCAGTAACTGATACAGAGTCAGAGAAGGAACAAGTGCCAGCTCCAATGTCTGTCCCGGTGATACTCATAGACAAAGCAGAAACTCCAACTGATCCAGATGAAGCAGAGGGACTTTTGCAGGAGTCTACACTTCAAGAAGAAGCATTGAAGAGTCTTTCAGAGCAAGTAGAAAAGCAGGAGACTCTGTTAGATGATAAAAAGTCAATGCTGGAATCAGAGGAATCAGGTGCCACATCCGAATGTACACCCGCTCGAGAAGATACTACAACTTTTGAGGGACCAAGTGTAATTATAATTGAGGAAAATACAATAGCTCAACCTGCCGAACAGAAAATTCTCACTAACCTGGAGCTGGAAGCAAAACTGAAAACTTTGGAAGAGAGTCTAAGCAAGGCCAGTTGTGAATTGGAAAAGACAAATTCCTTACTTGGGGAACAGATATACAAGAATAGACAAAAAGATGAGAGAATACAGGAACTGATTGACCAAGTGAAAGAGCGGAAACTTCAAAGTCCTATCGAGACAGAGCCGCTTTCTGTACCAGTTGTCACATGTGATGCATCAGTCAGTACAGACAGCAAAAGTGTCATGGAGAGAGGAGTCTCGACAGAACCTCAACCAGCTGAGGGTCCCAAAGAAACAGATTCTAAATGCTCAAGCACTCAGACAAATATAGTTGAAGCTCGAGACATTGAAGTCTTAGCACAAGTCACTACAGCAGAGAAAATTGTAGGGGTAGAGATTGTCATGTGTGACCGGGCAATGGAGACTGAGGTCCAGGATAATCTAGAAGATAACGTTAGTCAGGAAGTCTCTGAAATGCTAGAGAAGACCGACTCTGTAAAAGACAAAGAACAAGAGGGTGATATCAAAGATAGTGTGTCAAGCCAGATTATGGATACTAAAGTCAGTGAAAATGTTGTTGCAGAGAGTGACACTGAGGAATATGTCATGGTAGAAAGTGCCATGGTTGAGTCTATGGCCAGTGAAAATGAAATCCCTAAGCTCACAGTCAAAGAAATAGAATCTGCTGAGAATAAGGAGGTTGAAAGCTCAGTAACAGACGAAGCAAGAGGAGAAAGAATTTCAGGTTTGCAAACACAGCAGGAACCAAGAGAAATACAAGGACAGGATCCTCACCTTCAGTCTCAAAGGGCAGCTGAAGCCACGGCTTCTCCTGCTGCAATCGGTCAGGTTGTTAATCGTATACAGGGGCTTCTTAACGAGCAGTGGGCCAGTTTGGGAAGTGGGGGCCAGGACGCAAAAGGAGAGAGCTCCCAGAAACCTCATTCTTCCAAAATAAGCTCTATTCAAAGCCACCTGAGAGGGTCCCTCAGTGCCCTGTCTGCCTTTTACTCACCTGTTCAGAAAGGAGGGGCTACACGACAATCAGGTAGGTTCTTATTCAGTATAGGCATGCACTTTCTTAGCAAGCTCATTAAATGTACAGTAATGACTGATGCGACCATCTCTTTGAGTCAGGTGCAACAGTCTTTGGTATTGGTGTCGATTACTTGTATTAGGCCTGTTTCACAAAGCTTGAGCCTTGCATATTGAGCTATCAAAATTGAGGGGCTATCAAAATTTTACATTTCTGTATTCAATGAACCTCATGCTTTTGTTATTCTACAAACCTCAAAGGATTTATAAATATTTGTATAGTTCCAAAATAAAAATATTTATAATTTTTAGATGCTGTCAATACATTAATATTGTCCAAATGACAACATGTCCAAAATGTACATGCTATAAATACACTTTACATACACATTACTACAAATACTAATGACATCACACCGGCATACACACCGCTTACAAGCTTCATATGTGCAATGTGTGAAACAGGCCTCACTGAGTTTGAAGTGAAGGTTTGAGAGCCAGAGCTGAAACAAACGTAAAAGTCAACTTGAAATAAGACGTTCTAATATGCATATTTTTGCCTGATTGTAAATGCGTGTGGCACAGAAAGCCGTCTGTTGCAATGCAGAGACCCAGTTGCAATGCACTTTCATATTGAAGGTCCTAGCTGTATGCCAAGGTAATTTAGGATTTTGTGTTGACAGTTTAAAAACATCTGGCTATATTACAGTGCTTGCAATATTATGCAGTCTCATAAATTCTGGCATCTATTGTTATTTGTGCAGCCACAGTTAATTATTCTTTTCTGTGCTAATTATGCTCTTGTACAATTCCACTGAATATAAAATAATATTATGGTAATTTAAAAGTTAACTTGGTTAACTGGATATTTTTGATTCAGACTTATCTTGTTGTGTCCTTGGAAATGCACACAGTCTTTATGGGACTTTTTGAGCTTTTTCCCAGTTCCTGGAAGCATTCCAATCTCTTTGATGTGTTGTGTTTTGTTGTAATTGCATCCACTGGCTCCTTTAGTTGTTATTCACCTCTGTTCTTCGCAACAATCAAACAAACACTAGGGAACAAATCTCTGTGTAAATGTCTGTGGTATAATCTCCTTTAAAATCACATGACTGATGAGAATTTTTATGGCAGGTAAGAATGGTTTTCACTGTTTAGAGCATTTCATTGAAAATATCAGTTCCTTTGTGACTGTAACAGTTGTTTTGACAGTTTGTGTGATGCATTATGAATGAGTACAACTGGCTTACCCACTCTGTGGAGCACAGCAAGTGTACAGTTCACCTTTTTTTTGTTCATATTACTTCTGGTAAAGGAATTCAAAAGTACTATCTCATATACTGTGCTTTATTTTTTTTAGGTTGGACAAATGGACTGAATATTGCATAGATTTAACTTATTGCTAGGGATGAAGAACAGGTGCAGACTTGGCTTTCGTTTTCACATATCTGACCATCTATCCCATATTAGGCCTCAAATCCATCATGAAGAAGAATGACTGTCCTGACAAGCAGGGCAATGGGGGAGCGAAGAAGAACTTGAAGTTTGTTGGCGTAAATGGGGGGTATGTTGGTTTTTTTATGTGCATATCAGACTTTTTGAGCATATTTATCTGCATGCAGCAATACAGTTTATGGTAATGCTTTTCATAAAATCACCTGCCATCTGTGTAGAAGTTATAAAATATAGTTTAAAGTAAAGTTCAGAAACTCCAAAAGATCTAAAGGGGGACCTAAATGAAGGTTATGCCTTACATTTACCAACTGCCCCAGAATCACAGTTGCTGGTGTTTTCATATGAAGTGTTGATGGATGAGTCTATTTCATCAACATCCATGACATCAGATGTCCGGCCTGTCCTTTTGCATCCCTTAATCTGTTTCATCCTTCATCAAGGTGCTCTGTTAAAAATGGGCCATGAGGTGTCTGTATTGTTTTCTGTGAGATCTGTTGCATGATGAGTGAGGCCTAGTGAGATGACACGAAAAACCAAGTCCTCTCTCTATCTCTCTCTCTCTTGCTGTGTCTTTGTCTGTCTGCCTGTCACTGTGTGCGGTGAATGATTTGTTAAGCTTGGCAGCAGAGATGGTTCTGTCTCAGCTGTATTTGACCAGCCGTCAACAATAAGATAATTATCCTGATAGACTTGGGCAAACAGCTGGCCTTTCAAATGCCTGATCAGAAAGGAATAATTCTATATCAGCTAAACCGATCTCTTTCTTTAGCCCAGAGAGAGTATTTGAAAGTTGGAGAACTGTAAGTAAGCCAGTGGGGTGTGGTGGACTTCTGAAATGAGGTGGCCACATCCTCGCTATGTGTTGTTTTGTTTTTGTTTTTTTGTTTTTTTGTCAAATGTAAATTCATGTTTCAGTTGATGTTTTCTGGGCATATAACACTAGTTACCTCAAACTATTAATTGATATTTAATATAAGTATATTATATTAATTAAGTTAGAGAGCAATGAGCTCAAGGAATGCAAAAGAGTAACTTTATCTGCTTATTTTGGACAGTCATCTTTAGACCCTTGAGCAGGAAGGTTTCAAAATGAATCAATTTGCTGATGACCAAAACACAAGTTAGTACCTTATCTTATCAGTATGTCAAAACATGCTGGAATTGCTATATCGTGAATTATATCAAGTGACATACATGACCTTTAATTTATATTGCTGTTTTGAAATATTCTTTGAAAAGACTGTGTGGGACTGTTGGCAGATTTGGCTCGTGTCTTAGTCTGATAGACTGTGATTATCCTGAGAGAGGCCTTGCACTGCTGTTGTTCAATGACAGCTGGTGATTTTAGAATTTGCACACAGTTTTGACCCAAACCACCATGATGTAATTTCATTCTGTTATTTAGCTCTGTCAGCCAAGCGCAAACAGCAGTATCAAAGTCGCTGAATCCTCGCCTTTGGCTGCCCAGCATATTCATTTTCTGTCCAATTCTCTTTTTTTATAAGCCGTGTGCAAAGCTATTGCATTAATCACATTTGTAAATCTTAATTACTAAGATGTTAGCAGCATAATAAACCGATGCATGGCCCTCTTGTCTCTAATCTGAAGTACTCAAAAGAGGCCCTCATACTCAACACCCTAATAAATGTAGAGTCACCTGACCTGCAGCTATAGGCCTCCATTCACCCATGTCCTTGTGGAAATGCCATTCCTCTTGCCTATCTGAAAACATCCATGAAGGAGCAGCATTCTTCAGACAGGCTCAACACATAAGAACCCCTCAGACCCCACAGAGGTCTCTCTCATTTGAACAACTTGAATAAACACTTGGATTGTGCATGTCCATTCATAACAGACAGATTACATTAGTTTTCCATTAGCGGTAAGGACTGTCGAAATCAAAAATAGATTTAAAGGCTTTTTAAAAATATAAACCAGAGCATTTAAATATATATGGTGCTTACACATAAAATAAAATAAATGAAAATACATGGTAGCCTATAAACAAAATGGCAAAGTATTATTATTACACTTTAAAAAGTGATCAGTTGACTTAACTTAAAAAAGTGAGGAAACCCATTGCCTTAAAATTATTAAGTAATAAACTTCATGCGTAATTAAAAAAAAAGTTATGTGAACTTAACGATTCCACGTAACTTAATTTTTTCAATTACGCATGAATTTTATTTACTTCATACTTCCTCACTTTTTTTTAAGTGTCAACTGATCACTTTTTACAGTGTATTATTATTATTATTATAAACATTATGGTCATAGGTAATTAAATAAAATACAATAAAAGAAAAAACAAATTAACAAAAAAAAACGAATTAAAACGGCAAACATTATTATTATTATTATTATTATATATTGTGAAGCACACATGGTCAGGTTTGTCGTAACTAAACACAGGCTGTTCTGATTTCAAATCCTGATAATAGTAAGTTTGCAAATACAAAATGGGTTACAGTCAAAAGAACCCCCTTGATTTAAATGATCTGTGTGTCCAGCTATGAGACCACCTCCAGTGAGGACTCCAGTGGGGAGGAGGATCAGGACGAGGTTGAGGAGGTGGATAGCTCGGAGCCTGAGGTGGAGCAGGGAGAGGAGAGTGGAACGGCCCAGGAGGAGGCTGCTGCTACTGGGGAGCAAGGTGATGGGGTTCAGGCAGAGGGCTCTGAAGAGCCTGATGCAGGCCAGGCCGCCATGAGTCCCCAGGAGGAGCAGCCTGTCAGGTGAGATGGAAGGCCGTGGTTAAAAGAGTTACAACTGCAATATAGGTTTTTACATTTTTTTCTAAGTCCCTATGGCTTAAGTCGTCAGTTGGTAGTTTTATGGGAGTTATATATTATGCAATCAACACAACCTTCAAATAGTATTTTAGGATGATCCACATGACTTATTCTGTGCTAGTCCCCTTTACTTTTTCAACCTGTTGTGAAAAGCTCATTAGCTCATAATATGAGCTGGCTTAACACATGAAAGTGTGCAGTGACCATGTTTCCCAAGGCAGGTGCCTCTGTTATGAATAGGACACAATCCTGCCTTTTGTTCTGCCCTTCATCTGGCAGGAAAGTACAAGCATTGAGTGACAGGTTTAATATGACTGCGGTCCACTTAAAGAACTGCATCACAACAAAAGGCTGAACCATAAACCATATGGGGAAAGCAAATGGTATGGTCTTCTTTTATGATGATCTAAACACTATTTCATTAGAATATATATCATTTTGGATTAGGGAAATGTTATAATTATATACATTCCCAAAATTATTTCAGATTTTTTGGGTGAGAATAAATGGCTGATGATGTTGAAATTCTTCTGCATGCATCCTCACACACCAGATACAAAGATATATTTATATTACGCTGTAGTTCTAATTTTATATACAGTAAATAAAACCATATTAAATTCACCTGAGATACATAATGGATATTCTTTTGCAACTAGTTCCCACCAATAATTTCTAATATGGTTTATGAAAAACAGGAAAGTGTCAAAGTTTGGGGTTAGCAATAAAAACATTATTTTGAAAGAAATTACTTTTATTCAGCAAGGATACATTAAATTGATCAATCATGTCAGTAAATACATTTATAATGTTACCAAAGAATATTTCAAATAAATGCTGTTCTTTTGAACTTTCTTTGAATGTCCACGGTTTTCACCAAAATATTAAGCAGCACTACTCCACCATTGATAATAATACGTTTCTTGAGCACCAAATCAGCATCTTTTTTGAAGGATCATGTGACACTGAAGACTGAAGGAATACATTACATTGTAAAATATATTAAAATATAAAACTGTTATTTTAAAATGTAATAATATTCCACAATATTACTGTTTTTTCTTTATTTTTAACCAAATAAATGCAGCCTTGGTGAATATAAGAGACTAATTTCAAAAATATTCAAATCTAACCGACCCCAAACTTTTGAATGTTAGTGTAGGTAGGCCCACCACTAGTACACAAGGGTCTGAAACACATATACTGAAATCTGTAGAAATATAAACACAATTCATTCTCCTCAAGGGACAGAACTTTTCCAGAATCTGCATTTGCCAAAAGATGTTTAAACCATTCAGATATTGGTAACCATTTGCTTGAGAGGCCAGTCCAATATGAGCCACTCTCAACTAATGTTACCAAGATTCAAATTACCAAAATGCATTGTATTCCATAATATGTATCAAATACAGATTTCTGTTGAGGCTCAGGTGTGCAGCCAATCTGTATTTGAAAATTATTTTACATAAATGTTTCAACTTGAAAACCTGATGCATGATTTGATATATTTTTTTTATATTAGCTTCTATTTGTCTCCCTCTGTAAACAGTTAGGCATTTTCTTAAACTGAAAAGACACAATGTTATATCTTGTTCATGAGTTTAATGTGCCCCTTTGATTTAAATTACAGCTCAATCTGTGTCGTTGCAGTGAGTTAGTTGATAAGAACTTCATGGCTGCTTGTCATTTCCTGAAGGATCGCATGGCTGAGGTTGCTTCCCCAAATAAAGACATGGTAAGCAATTCATGCTTTTTTAAATATATATATATATATTGATTCATTGCCTTTAATGTACACTGGAAAGTTATTTTTAATTGGACTTATTACACTTTAGTGAGCTGACTCTTGACTGTGTGAATCTCAGAGGCAGGTTCTGATGGTGTTATATCAGGAGTGGTTCCGTGTGTCCAGTCAGAAGGAGTCACAGGCTGAAACAGTCACGCTCCACCTGAGAGAGGTGGGCTTCCACACTCCTACTCTGCTGCGCTATATAGTGAACCTGGCTGATGGGAATGGCAACATGGCACTGCACTACAGTGTGTCCCATTCCAACTTCTCTGTGGTCAAGCTGTTACTAGACACAGGTGAGGGACTTGCATGTTTAGACCTGAGGCAAGATGAACCATTCTGATGGCACTGCTATGTTCATACACATATACGTATATTTACTTTGAGAGATGAACTAAAGATTTTGAGCAAGTTACAGGCTTTTGCAGGTAATCCATTGTGTGGTGCTGTTTGTACAGATTGTTTTGAGAAATGCACTTTCTGGTTTGCAAAGGATGATTCGAGAAATGTACCAAAGCAACTGAGATTTTAACTATGATTTGTGACTCTGGACCACAAAACCAGTCACATGGGTACATTTTTTGAAATTGAGATTTATACATCTGAATAAATAAGCTTTCAATGATGTATGGTTTGTTAGGATAGGACAATATTTGGCCGAGATACAACTATTTGAATATCTGGAATCTGCAAATCTGGAGGGTGTAAAAAAAAATGCCTTTAAAGGAACACTCCGACTTTTTTGGACTTTAGCTTATTCACAGTATCCCCCAGAGTTAGATAAGTCCATACATACCTTTTTCATTTCTGTGCGTTCTGTAAGTGTTATTTGACGCACCCACCGCTAGCCTAGCTTAGCACAAAGACTGGATGTAAATGGATAAGGTAGCATACTAATCCCAATAAGTGACAAAATAATGCAAACATTTTCCTATTTACATGTTGTGATCTGTATAGTCACAGCGTGTACAAATAACAAGGCTATATGAGACAGAGAACATTTTTAATCGTATAAATACTGGGAACTATATTCTCACTAGGCGTAGGAGCACAGCTACTTGGGCGGAGTGGCTACTTGGGCGGAGTGATTAGCGCAGCACACGAGACGCCCTGTTGATGGTTCCGTAAACAAAACAAACGTGACTAACTAGCTAGTAGCGAACGTGACTCGTGATCATGGCTGACTTTGAGGAATTGTCAGAGGAATTTTACTGGGTATCAAACCAAGATCCAGAACCATATAGTTTTGAGCCAGAATACACAGACGAGGAGTTACAAACTTTGGAAGCTGTAAGACAAGATAAATCGAACACCCATGATTGTAAACTATAAATTTACTATCTAGTAATTGCTGACTCTATTACTCCAACTCTGAGCGAACTCTCTGCTCCTCACCACAGGGCGTCTCGTGTGCTGCGCAAGTAGCTGTGCTCCTACGCCTAGTGAGAATATAGTTCCCAGTATTTATACGATTAAAAAAGGTCTCTGTCTCATATAGCCTTGTTATTTGTACACGCTGTGACTATACAGATCACAACATGTAAATAGGAAAATGTTTGCATTATTTTGTCACTTATTGGGATTAGTATGCTACCTTATCCATTTAAATCCAGTCTTTGTGCTAAACTAGGCTAGCGGTGGGTGCGTCAAATAACACTTACAGAACGCACAGAAATGAAAAAGGTATGTATGGACTTATCTAACTCTGGGGGGATACTGTGAATAAGCTAAAGTCCCAAAAAGTCGGAGTGTTCCTTTAAAGTTGTGCATTTATGTTTGCGATTGTGCTGCATTCACTCACAAAAATAAATGTTTTATATATTTACAGTAGGAAATTTACAAAATATCTTCATGGAACATGATCTTTACCTAATATTCTAATGGTTTTTGGCATAAAAGAAAAATCTATAATTTTGACCCATTGTTGGCTATTGCAACAAATATACCCGTGCTACTTGTGACTGGTTTTGTGATCCAGGGTCACATTTACATTTCTAGCAGCAGTTTTCACTCTTATCATATGTGTTTATCAATACGTTTGTATTTTGGCATGAAAACTATTTAAATCTCAAGTTCTATTTCTCACTCTCTCTTTAACTTTAAACCTTTGAATATACCAACATTTTCTTTAATTTGCTGTCCATCAGGACTGTGTGAGGTGGATCACCAGAACAAGGCCGGCTACACTGCTATAATGTTGGCAGCTCTTACTGCGGCAGAAAGCCCTGAGGACATGGAGGTGGCTCAGCAGCTACTGAGAATGGGCAAAATCAATGCACGAGCCAGCCAGGTACACACAGCGAGACGCCACAACATCCGGTGCTGAAAGAACACACATATGATTTGTTACTTATAGGCCACTTGTTATACCAGACAGACAATTCTCAATGGTTTAACTTGTACACATTGTCTATGAGTACAGCAATGAGTTATTTAGCACACCATTTCTTTGATTATAGGGTATGATAAAGGTCGTTTTTTATAAATAAGACTGTTTTTCATTACTCCCCACTAGTCAGGGCAAACAGCACTGATGCTTGCAGTTAGTCATGGGCGGACAATGATGGTGCAGGTTCTTCTGGACTGCGGGGCTGATGTGAACATACAGGACCGGGATGGCTCCACTGCTCTTATGTGTGCCTGTGAGCACGGTCATACTGAGATAGCCAAAATGCTGCTGGAGAGACCAGAGTGTGACATGTCACTCATAGATAAGGTGAGAGAGACACTGATATATTAAACCTTACACCAATTCAGTTGCTATTTAAAATCAAGACATCTTCAAACAAAAAACAAAATTTTAGGCCACCACATTTCAAAGCTATTCATGAAAAGAGGAACTTAATTCTTTTACTCCTAACTAGAAACGTGATATGTACTAATTTGCATTTCTCTGCTTCTTTTTTTCCATATGCATGTTAGCAAAACACTTAAAAATGCAAGACCTAAAATAAATTCTGACAAATTTGAATTTGAAGAACGCTGTGGGGAAAACAGGAAACTTTGATCCTCAGTGCTGTCATAATAGAGCTATGTGAAGCCATGGGTTGATTCATTTCAAGAAAATACAACACTGCCACTTAGTGGTAAAAAGTAGTTACTTCAGGTTTTATTTGGTAAAGTTAGTTCATTACTATTCATTGGTCTAGATTTTACATTTATTATAATTAGGAAAAATGTTTTCTTATATTATTATTAGGAAAAATATTTTAACATATATGCAGTAAGATAATTAAGCAATAATTATAAAATATACACTCATTCTATCCAACTCATTCCTAAAGGACACATTACATTGACAGTAAAGACATTCATAGCGTTACAAAGATTTCTATTACAAATGCTATTCTTTTGAGCTTTCTATTCATCAAAGAAGCCTGGAAAAAAATCACAGACAAATATTTAGCAGCACAACTGTTTTCAACATTAATAGTTATAAGAAATGTTTCTTGAGAACCAAATCAGCATATTAAAATGATTTCTGAAGGATCATGTGACTGAAGACTGGAGTAATGATGCTGAAAATTCAGCTTTGCCATCACAGGAATAAATTACATCTAAAAAAGAAAAGAAAACCATTCTTTTAAATTGTAATACTTTTTCACAATATTATTGTATTTATTTATTTATCTATTTAATTCATTTTTGTTTTGATTAAATAAATGCAGCCTTGGTGGACATAAGACATTTTTTTCAAAACACAATTAAAATATCTTACCAAACCCAATCTTTTGAATGGTATTGTATATATTTTTTATAAGAGTAGTTAATAGCATAAATAATAATAGCTATTAAGTAGTTATTTTTTGCTTAATTATTAAGCAAAAAAAATTACAAAAATAATAATTAAAAAATAACTACTTAATACTTCCTGCTTCATACTTATCCCAATATTGTTTGCCTTTTTAAATAGATTCATGATTTTTTTTTTTTTTTTTTTGAGGCTTTGGAGGCTTTGGAGTGTCTGATGGAACCATAACAAGTTATCTTTTATAATTTTATCAAAATATTCACATCAAAGTCTGTGTCCATTTGAAACTCTTTAAAGTCTGCGTGAACCGGAAGTTGCAAATGACTTTTCTCCAGTGTTGTGACGTATTTCCCAGTGAAACGGAATATTGAACAGAGGGCAGGGTTTTACTCTAGCGCTCCTCCTCTCCATCTCTGCTCATAGCAGACTAACGGTTTGAGGGGAGTGGTTAAGCGTTTCCCAAACCAAGCCGTCAAACCTACGTCATCAGAGAAGGAACGCCATTCCAGACCGGAAGTAACTTTTCAGACTTTGATTAAAGATTACGACGGCAAACAATTTTTTCCTGTGTATTAACTTGCACGGATTAATTTTTCACCACAAGACTAGTAATATGCGCTAACAAAGTAAATAGGGTCAATTTTGATTTCAGTTGGACTTTAATCACTTGGTAAGATCTACACAAATAGGCAGATACTAACGTGGGCAGGTTGCATGTCATGCCGTCATCCTCAAAAACCACAAACATGCCTTTCAAAATCATTTACATGTCATTTCTTTTCCTCTATCCCTCTACTAGGACGGACACACAGCTTTGTCAGTAGCCATGAAGGCGTCCCACTCTGAGATTGTTGATCTTCTGAAAGCTCGTGCTGATCCAGCCACAGCTACAGATCCTACAGCTCCGCTCTGAGTCCAGTGGACTTGTCTTCATGTCCAACTGGCTCTGCCAGACTCGTCTTTCTTCTGCCTCAACCTGACTCGCTGGCCAGGCCAACAGTCAACAATAGAGAGACAGCTCTTGCCGGTAATTCGCAGATTCTCTGTTTGAGAAACGGCCATTGAGAAATGTACTTCCGTACGCCAATCAAAGATGCCATGGAGGGAGGGCTTCCCTAAACTCCCCAGAAGGTCCCCATTTGTCCTGAAGCACAGCTACTGTAGCTATTTAGCAGGCATGGTACATTGTTACATGTTTTAGCCTTCTATTTTCAGGTAATGTGACTATATTTTTGTCAGGCGATGAAGAGTAATCTATGAATGTTATTAAAGAAGTGATCAGATACACACTATATTTATTTTTTATTGCACTTTTCTGTAATATTTCCCCCCAGAAGTATCCAAGGCCTGTCTTAGTATAACTTGATGTGTCTTCCTATATAGGCTATATATATATATGAGGTTGTTTTGGGTCAGGCCCAGTACCAAACCATTCCTTGCCTTTCCAGAGGGAACATTGAAAGAAGTTTTTCAGTCAAAGACTTGTGTTGCCAGTTTGTCTCCCATCATAGTATTCTTTAATTGCCAACAGAGAGCCAATCACTAAAAAAAAGAGTTAAAAGCATTGCTTTCATTGTTAATTATTTTTTGGTAATATATCATTTATCTGAATGGTTTAAAATGTTGTTTTTGTCCTATTTTTCTCCTCACCCAAAGACAAAATAAGGGTGTGCAATATATCATAACTTCAATGACAAATAATTACAGCAAACAGTCCCGATTTATAATCAGTCCATTATGATTTATTCACTGTCAAAGTTTACCATATACTCTAACCTTCTGCAATATTAACTTTACAACTTATTTTAAAAAGTGTATATTTAACAAAGATTTACAGATGCGAGTTTTAAAGTTCCCCTGCATACAGATTTAAGCAGTGCATTATAATGGACTGGGCTATAGTTGTATTCTCTGTACATTGTGCCTGCTTAAAATTAAGACATCAGAAGTTGTGATGAAGAGATATGTTTAATGACAAATCAGTAACCCAGCTGGACAAAGTATGAATCTATATATGTATACTGTGCAACAGTATCTTGTGGAAGGTGCTGTGAATTAATACCCTGAAATGTAATGACTATTTATTTCCAATTCTATATTTTTGAGTATATACAAGTATATGCATGGATAAAATATTGACTTAATAAAAACATGCATTTTGTATTTGTCTTTTCTGCGTGGTTTAAAAAAAAAATGTTTACTTACCTAATACAGTTTATCAAGAGTAAGAAGCAGATCACAAATTAAATCCTTGAAAGTTCTAAAATATCTTGAGCAGATATCCAGTGAAATCTAAGATTATATTTCAAATAAATGTTTTTCTTTTGAACTTTCTATTCAAGGAATTCTTAAGAAAAAAAAATCCACAAATGTATTAAGCAGCACAACTGTTTTCAACATTGATAATAATAAAATAATAATAAATGTTTCTTAAGCACCAAATCAGCATTATTAGAATGGTTTCTGAAGGATCATGTGACTGAAGACTGGAGTAATGATGCTGGAAAATTAGCTTTGTCATCACAGAAATAAATTACATATTATAAATTATATATAAAATACAGAGCAGTTCATTTAAATTGTAATATAATTTCACAATATTGCTGTTTTCACTGAATTTTTGATCAAATAAATGCAGCCTTGGTGAGTATAAGAGATTGATTCCTTTCAAACTGTAGTGTATTTTAAAGGAATACATTTCCAAGGGGATTTTACGAGAGTCACATAAGCCTTTAATGACCTTGCTTATCTACTGACATATTTTTGGAAAGTCATTCTCAGTTCACAGGAAGTCAAAACAAAAACAGAGGTCTAGTTATGTAAATTAGAGATTTACAAAAAAATAATACAGAGCCACCTTGTCTTTGAAACATCATGTTGCACAAAGAAACTATGACATATTTAAATAAGTTAAAAACATATCATACATCACTTGTTCAACCAGTAAACAATTTAATGCTATGTATGTGTTAAATCCATAGGAGGTTTAGAGAATTATATTACATCATCCATTTAAAGGTGTGCTAAAATTTGCTAGGCAAAATTTCTCTAGGCAAATAAGCTTCCAGTCCTCCCACCCATACACTTCATTGTCTTGTCGACTACTGTACATATACAGTTAAGTGTAATCTCATAGTGTCTGCTGTTACACTTTTTCTTCTTACTCAACCTCTTTCTCCATGATGTGGCTGATACTGGGACTCTTCCAAACCTTTTCACTCATCCTCTCAGGTAATGCAATATAAGACATGCAATCATGTGAATGCTTAGCAATACATTTTGATGTCCTACAGTGTATGCTAAGTCTTAATATGTCCCTTTAAAATATTATTTTATGTGTATAATTTAAATTCTCTTAACAAACAGTTGAAATGCTGCAGTGTCTGAAGAGTCCATCCTGTGTGAGCCAGGTTCCCACTTCTGATACTGGCGAAGTTTGTGCTGTTATAAGGACTGATGAAAAGGTTTCAGGTTAGCTATAGATTGTTACTATTTCTTGGTTTATCTGAAAAAAAAAAAGTTCATGAATAATCAGATATTATTGGTTATAATTTAAAAGACATTAAACTCGCCATTATGTTTTTTGTGTTTCTCTTTTTTTTTTATGTGAAGCAAACGTCAGTACTTCATGTGACATGAGGACCTCTCTGTCCAAAGCATATTGTTTGGGGCGGGAAGCAGATAGTTCACCTGCCACTGCATCAATTGGTTTAGGTTTTGTAAATGTAGCTGTCAGTGTTTCCTGCTGCTCCACTGATAACTGTAATAGTGCCAATCTTTCTGGTGAGTAAAACCCTTCCAAAATTAAAGATTCTATTCACATTATGATAGATCATTGTCAAATCGCATTTATTTGATCAATTAATTTTATTAAATATATATTCAATTAATATGCTTACTTTATAGAACCCAACAATGCCCCAAATGGATTAAAATGTGCTTCATGCAACACTGTGACAGATAAACAGTGTCAAACTACAGTGTCCTGTGTAGGAATCCAGGACTGCTGCGTTGATCATACAGGTGCAGTGTCTTAAATTGCTGTTCCTTTTCTGTCGGCCACTTTCAACGTTGTGTTGAAATGGCAGTAGCTGTCACTCTTGGGAGCCCCAAACACCTCTGACATACAGTATTTAGAAAAGGCCAATGGAATTGGTGGATTTTGCATGCCTGGTCATGCCCCTGGACATACAGGTATGTAAGGAGGCCAGCGTGCATCACACACTTAAGTTTTGTTCTTCAGAGGCGAAGCATTTCGTCTCTTATGTAAAGTAAGAAAATCTAATCTGGGTGCATAAGTGGTGGCTAAAAGAGATATTTTGGCTAAGGCGAGCTATAATGGCTACTACGGCTGATAATGAGTTGGCAGCTCTGCTCTCCCAGGCAGCCGTGAGCATCGGGTGGGAGTGAAACCCCAACGCATTCTCATCCTAGGGCGTCATATACTGGCGCTTTTGACATTTCGTCTACATCCAACGCACATAGAGAGCCTAAGTCCCGCCCATCCGCTTCCGGCTCATGGGACCTTAGTTCGGAAAAAATATGTATGGAAGTCAATGGCGAGAGATAACTTATCTTTTTATTCCGTCTGAACTGTGCCCTGAACTACACATATAATGTTTGTCAATTTAAAAGGTAATTATGAAAGTCAAGAAAGTCGCAGTTTGTCATAAAACAGAAGAGTAACGTTTAGTTTTATGTGAAAATCGCTCAATGAACTACATCTCTCGTCTCGCACTATGTACGTCACAAGATCCGTTGCTCGTATGTGTGTATTCTGGTTCAAAACACTCAGGCATGACAGCGTAACGTTACGATTATAATGTAAGACTATAGAAAAAATGACAGACGTTAGCTTCAGTAAAGTTAGCTTCATTCATTGAGAGAAAAGGTATGACGTCGCATGTGCGCCTTCTGGGTTTGTAGTCTTTGTAATTACGTATTTTCACAGTCTTATACCTCAGCAGTTTTACATCAAACTGCGACTTTCTTGACTTTAAAATGTATCATTTAAATTGACAAACATCATATGTGTAAATCAGGGCACAATTCAAACGAGATCAAAATATTTGTTGTCTCTCGCCATTGACTACCATACAATATTTTTCCGAAATAAGGTCCCATGGTGGTCGACCGGAAGGGGAGGGACTTAGGCTCTCTATGGCTAGCCTGGCTCCGCCCTCCTACGTACTTCCGCTCAATTTCATTTTCCTTCAGTACTACGTCTGGGACTGCTGTATATTCTTAGGTTTCCAGAACCAAATTTTTTGTAGGACCAATCAGCGAACAGAGGGAGTGGCTGAGAACGATGACGTTGATGTAGTGCGTCAGTTTGAGTTGGAATAATGGCAGCGGAGAAAGACGTGAGAAAAGCTATTCGGTCCTTTGTTGCAAAACGGCCGATTATACAGAAGTTAAAGCCGGAGCAAGAATAATGTTTGCTAAGTTTTGTTGGTGGCAATGATGTTGTGGCCCTCGTCCCCACCGGGTTCGGGAAAAGTTTGATTTCCAGCTCACTCCGTTAGCACTAGAATTCGTGCCATAATTCCATAACTACTAAACTGCCGCAAGCAGTCATTTTGATCGCTATTCAAAGCTCTGGGCTATCTTTAATGATAAATCCCCAATTGAGAGATTAATACATTTATTGTACTAGGATGTCTTTTAAAAACAAAACAACACCATACTGTACATTTAAACAAGTTTAATTATAATTTATAAATAAATAATATTCGTAGATGCCCTGAACAAAATAGCCTATATGTTTTCATGTTTCACTGTTTGATCGCGCCCGCCGACACACACACACCATATTCCAGCATTGCAGCCTGTTCATTATAGCCATAATAAAATATAATAATAAAATAGTCAACCTAACATATAAATTCAACTGCTTCTCAGTACTAGTAGGCTACAATTCGTACCATTTTATGCGTGTGATGATTTTTTCCGTCGATATTGGACCGTGAGTGAAGTTCAAAATCCTATGATAAAGAATAGTTTAGCGTTTAAATACATCGCAAATGTTGAAACATTTGGATTCTAAAAGAGTTACGTGAGCCCAACGCCGCTTACTTTCACTTTCGCTTATAAAGCATTTCATTTTGGCTTTAAATGTAATGATATTCAGAACAGAACAAGAATGAAAAAATAACTAAAGGCTTTAGTTATTTTTACATTCTTGTTCTGTTCTGAATATCATTACATTTAAATGATTTGTGTTGAATATGTTTAGTGTATTTTTTACCACATTTTATTGTTGCGTATATTGGTATAATAATACCGCGAAATTCAGTGCGGTCAATATGACCGTTTATGACCGAAATAGGTAAATAGGCTATGTTCATTTGTTTGTTTTTTTGCCTTATGTGTAATTTATATGAAAAACATTTTAAATGAAAATACAGACGCTTTTAGGGAAAGTCAGGTACCAGAAGGATTGTATTTATTTTTTCAACAAAGTTATTGCAGATATAAAATTCAAAACGGTAAAAATGACTGGCAGTTCTAGTGGTGAATGAGTTAGCTAAGGCGAACGATAGGGATGCAAAGCCGATAGTTGTTGTCGTCTCCCCTCTTGTTGCACTAATGGAGGACCAAGTGAAGGAGGCAGAAAAGTTGTTTCCATATCGCGCAGTAGCCGGTGATCACTGTACAGCATTTGCGGCAGATCCGAAACGACCGCAGCGGCGTATTGTTAATGATTAGACCCAGCTTCGACAGTTGATATCACTGTCCTTAGTGTCAAATATACATTTAGAATTTACAATTGTTCCTTGAACTCTTAAATTCGATTAACAAAACCAGCAGCTCTCGTTGACAGACATCTTATTCTAAACATAATCCTCTGATCATTTGGACTTCTTGTTTCCGCCGGCCGGTGTCGGCGCATGATGACATACGTCACAGTCAACCACACGTTAGCGATTGGCTATGGCAGATCCTGAGTGACTCTGGGCAGATCCAATAGTTTTGAACTTTAACAGAGAACCCGCCTACAAGGAAGTAAACGTTTCTCAATGGAGCGAGGCCAGACTCTCTGTACAAATGAAATGTACGAGAGTCTGGTAGAACCAGGCTAGCACATGGCACCCTTTAGCGTCAATATGACATGCACAGAGCTTTGTTCGGTTATGGTTAGGTTTAGGTCTGGGGTAGGGTTAGGGTTAGACCGCTAGGAGGCGCCTTCTGGCCCATATCTATCTGCGCCTCATATTGACGCTAAAGGGTGCTATGTGCGTTGGATGTAGACGAAATGTCAAAAGCGTCAGTATATGACGCCTTGGGATGAGATCGGGCTGGAAACCCTCCACCCTGTCCCAAATGCTCACGGCCGGATGATTGGTTTCTGGGCTTGAAGCATGGCACACCACCTTGCCCAGCCCAAGTTCCATTCTTCCCGGAAGTGCATGATGAACTCAGTCATGGAAGGCACCTTTTTCTGCAAGGACATGGCTTGCAGGCTCATCAGCCCTCACTACCCACAGAGGAGCGTCGGCCTGGGGGTACTCAGGGGTCCCACAGGTGGAGCGTGCAGTTGGGGTAAAACACTGCTACCTGGTTGAATGCCCCCATCTCTCAAGGTGGCCTGTTCAGCAACCCTGTTGAGGACTTCACACAGCAGTTCTCAGCAGTGAAGAAGCAGATGTAGACCATCAGTCAAATCTTGCCTCAGCCTGGGTTGACCACCAGATCCCCGAGGCCTCAGCCCCCACCTGCTCGTCGCTAAGGGCGGCCCACTGTGAAGGCTGCACTGGCCCTACCCGCCAAGAAGCCCGAGTCAGCAGCTAGATTGAGACAATCTTCTCACAGGAAGTCAGCTCCACCTGCCCGTAGCCAGGTGGCTAAGAACTAGGTTTGGGTATCGTTTGGGTTTTTTATGATATTGGTGCCAAATCAATACTTTTAAAATGGGGTGCCTATACGGAGCCTTAACCGATACTTAAAAAAAAGGGCCACAAAACAACGGTGGATGACATTAAAGAATTGATTTTCTTTAAATTGAACAATATATTAAAAGTTTAAAATATACTGAAATATATGAATAAGTAAATAAGTAAATACAAAACACAACAAATTTACATATTTACAAATTCACAATAAAACCTAAGCCACTAACCCAACTACAATAACTGAACACTAAATAACACTAAATAACAGTTACAGTACTAATAACAGGAACAGTCTTCAAATTTCAGCAATTCTTTTGCATAAATATGACCATATTTGCCTTCTCTGACAAAATATGACACCTTTCCTGACATATTGCATGTCCTGCACAGGAGAAAACCCTCAGATGGTGTCGATTTGTAATACCATGATACTGACAAGCCAACCACAGAGGAATACAAGCAACCGTGATATTCATATATTTTTTTTTCATAAGGCTATGCCCTTCTTGTTTTACACGTTGTGCATGTATATTAAATGTTAATATAATGTATACATGTAATAAAAGTTCATAATGATAACATACTCACGTATGGGGCAGAATCAAGGCAACCTCCACCCTCTGTTTTTAGGCCTTCCCGCTTAGCTCTCTCCAGCGCTGGAAATCTTTTCTAATATTAATTTTCTAATATTAATGCTGGTCCTAAATCTCTTTTCTGACCATTACCCTTCATTTTCCACAGATATATTATTATGAGCTTTTTTCTTTTGTAACGTCTCTCAGCCATCTCTCTTTCTACAGTCTTTCTTCAAATCTCCCTCTTGCTCGTTCTCTCTCCTCCACGTGATACGCCCCCTAATGCTAATTGAATGCTGTTTTTAAAATATTGCTTACCCCTGCTTTAAGGGTATTTCACATGAATGTCGTCAGCATTGTTCAATCAATGCCACTGACCTCTATAGTATACCTCTGATAGTAACCAAAGCGACAGACGTGGACAATGTAGTTCGCAATGTCTATTTGCACGCTGTTGTTGTTTCGTTCAAACATTATGGACCATGGCAAGCAGACTTTGGATAAAAATGAGAACTAAAACAAGAATCAATATCAGCGCGGTGTTTTCGAGATGCCTAGAGCTCCCATAGACAGTATATAAATGAGAGCTCCACGTCTGAGACTTCGACCGCTTCTACATGTACTTTATTAAACAGGTGAGCACATTTACATTAAACTAATCAATGTTATATAGTTCAACAATGATAAAATGCTATAATATGATCTGTAGCTTACTGCTAGTCTCATACAGACAAACTAACACATACATTTCAACACATTGAAATGCAGTTTAGTGTGCTAGTGTAATGTTAGACCAAGTGAAACAGCGCTGCGTTATCTCACAAGTTTAATTTGTCTAATAAACTGACCTGTGTAGTTCGGTAGAATGAAATGTCCATATTCCTTTTATATCCGCGGGACTCGCGCCGCTTGTGGAGCTGATAGCTGTCTCTTGGCAATCCCGAACTGCTTCATATCACAGTCATGATAAAAGCATTGATGTATTTACTCATCCATAAACATTATTAGATCGGTTGACAACAAGATCCATAATTCTTAGCAAATGTTGCATCATCAAACTACGCCTTTTTTATTGTAAGAGGTTAGCGACCCCTAGTGGCGAAAAAAATGACATACTGTACGTTCAAAGTTCAAATAATTTCAACACCTTGTTTCATTACATCTATCTTTGAATAAATCAGCTGTTTTGAACATGTTAGTTGAATGAATGAATATCAGTAACAGGATATTCACTCCCTTTTGGGTTGTCCCTGTCTCTTCACCTCTTCCCTTGCCCCTCTCAGGGAAGTGGGCGTTCACATACTCAGCTACCTCGATGACTGGCTGATTGTAGCTCACTCATGGAAGTTGTTATGCGAACACAGGGACCTGGTCTTTAGACACCTAGCCCGATTGGGACTTTGGATCAACTGAGATAAGAGCAAACTCTCCCCCGTGCAGATCATCTCTTTTCTCGTTGTGGAGTTGGACTCAGTCACGGTAATAGCACGCCTCTTAGAGGATTGTGCTCAGTCAATGCTGAAATGCTTGAGATTATTCAAGCACAAGACAGTGGTTCCTCTGAAATATATTCAGAGGCTCCTGGGGCATTTGGCTTCCTCAGCCGCAGTCACACCGCTGGGGTTGATGCATTTAAGACCACTTCAGCATTGGCTTTGGACTCAAGTCCCGAGATGGGCATGACGGTGCAGCACACATAGTGTGGCCATCACACCAATCTGTCGTCGCACTTTCCCTCAACGAGTGTCCATGCATGTTGTTGTCACAACAGACACCTCCAACACGGACTGGGACACCGTATGCAACGGGAGTGCAATCTCAGGGCACTGGACAGGGCCCCGTTTGCACAGGCACATCAACTGCCTAGAGTTGTTGGCAGTGATTTTTGCAGGTTCAGGGATATCACATGTTGATCTAGACAGACAACACTGTGATGGTAGGATGATATAGACACATGTCCTCTTTTAGGCAGATTTGTAACATCTTTAGTTGATTGGAATTTCTTAATTATTGCCCTGATTGTGCAAATTGAAATTTTCAATGCTTTAGCTATTTTCTTGCAGCCACTTTCTATTTTGTGAAGCTCAACAATCTTTTGCTACACATCAGAACCATGTTATTTGGTTTTATTCATTGAATGATTAAGGGAATTTGGCCTTTGTGTTTCCTCATATTTATACTCCTGTGGAACAGGAAATCATGCCTGGACAATTTCATGTTCATAGTCACCCTGGTGTGCTAAAAAAAAACAATGAATGGGAATATACTACATAGATATTTTACACATAAGAATTTATTTGGATGCCAATAATTGTGACCAACATTGGAGAAAAACATTTATTTCATAATGAGATGTTCCCCCCATTCTCAATTGTTTTACTTCCATGAAAGGATAGAATTGGTTGACTTTTTTAATGAAAGATCAAAAGGATAAACAATGCAGATTCATTTTCACAGCCGCCTTTGCTAAAATTTACCAAGGGTGCCAATATTTAGTGGACAGCACTATATATATATATATATATATCACACGCCAGTTCCATTGGCCTTTCCTGATTTTATCAGAGGTGTTTGGGGCTCCCAAGAGTGACCTACTGTTGTCATTTTGACACAAAGTCTCCGTTCCCTCCATCAGGGAATGAGGATTAAATTAGTAACTGAGACATTTTCCTATTTAACTGCTGTTTTATGGTTAGATTATGGGCCCTATCTTGCACCCAGCGCAACTGACTTTGTACACCGACGCATGTATCATTCCTATTTTGCACTCGCGCACAGCGGACTTTTCCCTCCACAGACGCACGTCGGTAAGTTAGGAAATGAACTTGCGCTCCCGCGGGAGGTTCAGCGCAAAGAGGAGGCGTGTTCCGGCGCAAACGTTCCCTGGTGCTATTTTGCAGGTTTAGAAAACAATTCCGCCACTGACCAGGAAAAACCTAGTTTAAAGTCAGTGGCGCGTTGCGCATGTTATTCATATGCTATTTTAAGGGCGCATGCTTGGCCATAATCAATGTAGCGTGTGCACAACGCGCATACACTTTGCTTATCTCATCTACACACAGATGCAGCAGTTCTCATTTTTAGAAAACCATACATTATTACAAGGAAAAATATTAACACACGAGGGAAATCATTGTTGTGTCCATGAAGATGTGAAAAAAATAGGGATAAATCTAGCTTACACATTTACCCAAATTATTATACGCCTGTTTAACCGAAGCTAATTTGGGTGGGATTCTCCCATCCCCAATGTAACTTCTCTGTCTTTTACGGCCCTGACGAGAATGTTGGTCTCCTCGGCGGTGTTGCTCTCCTGGCGTGCGCCTGGCAAATCCGCCGTTATAATAGCAATCCGCCATGGAACATAGAGGAATAGGGAGATGTCGCTCTGATTGGTTTATTTCATGTTACGCCCAAACCACACCTATGAATAATGAAGCTACTTCAGACCAACCCATTTTAGATTTGCGTCGGGCGCAAGAGTCATTTATCCCGCCGGTATAATAGCAACAGCGCCCAAGACCCGCCCACAAAGTTACTTGCGCTTCACGCTTGATACTTGCGTTTCAGATCGTTAAAATAGGGCCCTATATGTCACTTGTGAACAACTTATTATGTAAGTGTATTGACCTTTCAGGAAATGTTTTAAATTGGTTTACAACTTACCTTTCTGCATGGCAATGCTTTGTTAGCCTCGGTGACAGTACATTTGGAAAACAATACCGTATATACTTTATGGTAGTCACGGAGTCACCAGATCAGCACGCTCTGCCCACTTGTTCCACCCCCGGAATTCTGATTCACCGAACCTGCACATCATCATCTACACACACTATAAAGAGGCACTTCTCCTTCACTTCCTTGTCTGGTCTCGTCCTTATGTACACATACAGACTCTACCCTGATACGTACCGTTGCCCACCTACCTCAAGGATTCCTTCTCTGAACTTTGTCTCCGATCATCCGTCTTCTGTCATCTGTCTTCCACATTCAGCCTGCCGTATCCTCTGCAGTCAAGAAACCAAGATTAACGCTCAGCTAAGTTCATCATCCAATTCAGATTCTCTGCAACATACTCACCAGTCTCCTCTGCTGTTCCACTCTGTGCCTCTGTTCAATAAAGACCTTGTTTAAACTAATTACCTGTCTGCTTCCTTCTGTATCGTGACAGAAGACCAGACCACATGCAGAGCCCCATGGAGACTGCAGCGAATCGTCCCACTGATCCGTTTGCAGATCTGGTTCACGCAGTTCATCTTTCCCTTCAACCTTCTACGTCTGAGAATCCACCAAACGTTCCCGCTGATATGATTCAAGCCGCACGTCAATCACTCCTGCACTCAGCACCTGCTGCCTCGTCTGCTGCCTCTGCTAGTCCCGACCTGCGACATTCACTGGAGAGGCGGAGGATTGCAGCGGGTTCCTTCTACAATGCTCCCTGTATTTCGAAATGCAGTCTCACCAGTTCGCCACCGATCGCGCCAGGGTAGCTTTTGTCATCTCGCTGCTGTCTGGACGTGCCCTACAGTGGGCTCAATCACTGTGGCAATCCAATGCCCAATCGTTACATCACTATCAGCTTTCTTCAGTCACTTTAAAGAAGTGTTTGGACAAACCGCCTCCGAACTATCAGTTCACGACCAGTTATTTAACCTGTGCCAAGTCAATAATTCTGTCAGCGCCTACGCTCTCCAGTTCCGCACTCTAGCTCTCAGGATTTGAGGATTCACACCATCCAAAGGAAGCCACTGAGTCGTGGTCGTATCCGGTACTTCTCTCCCACACTGACGCCCCACATCGGATGCCTGCATACCGAGGAGATCACGTTCATGGTGCTGGAAGGATCCACCACTGACCTCATCCTGGGATGCCCGTGGATGTAACAACATCATCCACGTATCAACTGGGACACCGGGGAAGTATTGCAAGGGAGTGATGCCTGTTTCCAATCCTGTCTCTCCTCTGTCCAAAAATCTTCAAAGTCTTGTTCTCTCTCATTCACCACTCCGGGAGAGCCGTTGAGAGCCTGGAGGTGGATCACAAGGTGGAGATTCCTCCAGAATACCGGGCGTTCCAGGATGTCTTCAGTAAGCAGTTGGCAACCCAACTTTCACCTCATCGGCCATGGGACTGTGCAATCGACCTACTACCTGGGGCTACTCTGCCCAAAGGCAGAGTATATCCATTGTCCATCTCGGAACATAAGGCCATGGAGCAGTATATCCAGGAGGCACTTCAACAAAGATTCATCAGACCATCTACATCCCCAGCCACTTCAAGCTTCTTCTTCATTGCTAAAAAGGATGGAGGCTTGAGGCCGTGCATCTACTACCACCACCTCAACTCCCAGACAGTAAAATACAGCTATCCACTTCCTCTGGTCCCGGGAGCTCTGAAACAGCTACGGGGAGCTCACATCTTCTCCAAGCTGGACCTGCGGAGCGCATACAACCTCATTCGTATATGCCGAGGTGATGAGTGGAAGACTGCCTTCGTTACCCCTCCAGGACACTATGAATATCGGGTCATGCTGTACGGCCTGTCCAAATCACCTGCTGTCTTCCAGGGCTATATGAATGAGGTGTTCCGTGAATTCCTCCAACGATTCGCCGTGGTCTATATAGACAACATTCTCATCTATTTCTGGAACCTGGCCGAAAATCGCCTCCACGTGTTGCAGGTCCTCGAAGCTCCGCCATCACCATCTCTACCTTAAGCTGGAGAAGTGTGAGTTTCATACCACCTCCGTCCACTTCCTGGGGTGTGTCATCGATCAACATGGCATCCAGATAGACCAGAGGAAGATGGATACCATCCGGAACTGGCCTCAACCCACTACCATCAAAGAACTTCAACGCTTTCTAGGACTTGCAAACTTCTATAGGCAGTTTATTCACAATTATAACCTACTTAGTTCATCTCTGACCTCTTCACTCAAGGGCCAGCCAAAGTCTCTGTCCTTAGCCCCGTCAGCATCTGAAGCATTTCGACAACTCAAGGAGGCCTTCCAAACCACTCCTATCCTGGTCCACCCAAATCCAGATCTCCCATTCATCATTGAGGTGGATGCCTCATCTACTGGGGTCGGAGCGGTCCTCTCAGTGGCAGGGTGATCCTCCAAGACTCCATCCATGTGCCTTCTATTCGAAGAAGCTGTCCCCAGCGGAGCAGAACTACGACATTGGTTATCGGGAGCTCTGGAAGAGTGGAGACACTGGCTGGAGGGAGCACATCACAAATTCAAGGTCATCACAGATCATCGTAACCTCGAATACCTGCAAGAAGAAGAGATTGAACCCACGTCAAGCCCGGTGGGCTTTATTCTTCACCAGGTTTAATTTCACCGTCTCATATCGACCTGGGGATAAGAACTGTAAGGGCAGATGCCTTATCACGTCTTCATCAACCTGTTCCTGAAGATTCCTCTCCCGAACCTATCCTCACTCCAGCCATGATTGTCAGTCCTATCAAATGGGCCATCGATGAGTAAATTACCCAGGCTACTCGCTCCAACCCTGCTCCACAGGGAGGTCCAGAAGGGCTCCTCTACGTTCCACCCACCTATCGCCTGCCCCTTCTGGACTCCGCTCATACATCTCCGGGATCTGGACACCCAGGTGACCGATGTACCCTCTAGCTCCTACGTCAACGTTACTGGTGGCCCACCATGACTCAGGAAATCGAGAGATACCTGAGGTCCTACTGCCACCAGAACCAGGACAGCTGGAGCCAATTCCTCCCGTGGGCAGAATACGCCCAGAACTCCCTACAACAATCCACCACAGGGCTCACCCCTTTACAATGTATTCTGGGATACCAGCCTCCACTATTCCCCTGGTCGGGTGAACCCTCGGAGGTTCCAGCTGTCAACTACTGGTTCGAGCAGAGCGAGAGGGTATGGGACTCAGCTCATGTGCATCTCCAACAGGCAGTGCGTAGACACAAGAGACAAGTGGACAACCGTAGAACATCTACCCCTCGTTACCAACCTGGCCAGAAGGTGTGGCTCTCGACGCAGGACATCCGTCTCGCCCTACCTTGCCATAAGTTGAGTCCCCGGTACATAGGTCCATTCACTGTGCAGAGGCAGCTCAACGAGGTCACCTACAGGCTAAACCTTCCACCTCACTACATAATCTCACCATCTTTCCATGTGTCACTCCTTAAACCTCACTCTGAACACATGTTTTCTCCTCCCACAGAATCTGGTGGCGATGAGGTACCTCCTCCTCCCAACATCGCAGAAGAGGAGGCTATCTACTGGTCCGAGCTATCCTAGACTTGCGACGACGGGGTCCCAGGCTGGAATACCTCATTGACTGGGAGGATTACGGTCCTGAGGAGCGCTTCTGGGTAACTCATGATATCCTCGATCCAACGCTACTCACACAATACCATACAGAACACCCAGATCGACCGGCTCTCAGGGGTCGAGGTAGGCACCGTCGTCGTCCCATCCAGCCGTCAGGAGCCGCCCGTGGAGGAGGGGGTACTGTCACAGAGCCACCAGATCAGCACGCTCCGCCCACTCGTTCACTCTTCCTGGAATTCCGATTCACCGCACATGCACATCATCTACACACCATAAAGAGGCACTTCTCCTTCACTTCCTTGTCTGGTCTCGTCCTTACGTACACATACAGTGTGGTTCAGCGATCTCTGTGACGGGAGAAAGTGTGTGTGTGTCTCTGCCTGTCGTCTCAAGAGGAGAAGCCTAAAGAAAAGGTGTTTGTAGGTGCAAATAAAAATTATTTATTATTATTGTGTATTATTCCATTAGATGCACCTTTTGATAATATTTACTGTATATAAAGATTTAAATATTTTTCATCAGGTAATGTGGGAATCATATCAATCCTTTTCCCTTCCCTTCAAATTGCTACACTCAAGGGTTGTGTCTCAAGAAATCTTTGTGGACCTTCATCTATCACCAAGTTCAACTGCGTTAGCAATTCAGTGTACCCAGCCATCACAAATACAGACTTCAGTGTTCTCCTGATGGGCTTTATTTCTGCTAATTTCTTGTAATTTCAATGCAATTGTTATTTAGGTATTCTGGAATGTTTTTACAATACATACTTATTATATATGTCTATTAATTCTGTAGAATTGTGTTTTTATTTTATTTTTATATACATGTGAAGATGAGGGTATTTAATTAAAACATATTTTTTATAGCTTGATGTTAGGGTTTGTAAACATTAATGATCAACAATTGTAAAAACAATGCATGTCTAAAAATGAATAGGCTATAATTTAACTGTTACACTGTACAAAAATTACAACTTGGTGTTTCATCTGGAGTGTAGAGTAACATTGGACCCTTTTCACATTTCTGGGGTTCTCAAAAACGGAAGTGATCACAGTTGGGTATAGTGGTGTACAACAAATATAATTTTTGCATTCCCGTTTCCCCCAGTAGTAGCAAAAAAAAATAAAAAAAATAAATAATCCATGACAGCACTATAATTTTACAAAAAAGAAGAAAAAAAATATTGAGAGATTGATTACGTTGGTCAGAGGAGAAAAATATGTCAAATTTGCCTTCACTCCCTCAGCTGTTTTAGAAACACTAAACAGCAGCTTTAAACAGTTTTCTATAATTGAATGCCTACTGTAAGAAAACCTCTCAGGTTACGACTGTAACCATGGTTCCCTAAAAAGGGGAACGAGCCACTGCATCTTGGATTGATGCTTCTAAACTTTAGAGGAGACAATGGCATACATTGTAGGTGCCCTCAGATATTCATGGGCACTCCGGTAATGGCGTCATAGACTGTCATTGGCCAATGAAATTGTCGTTTTTGCACACGTGCTTCAGACACCAGTCATGCTGATGGTGTTCCCCATAGCATCAATCCAAGACGCAGTGTTGAGTTACACTTCGAAAGGCAACAAAGTAGTGTTATAAAGGCGTCCTCACAGTCCGTGAAAAGGGTCCAATTTCCATTTGCATTCATTACATGGAAAAGAGATGCCAGTATATTCTTCAACATTTCTGTATTTGTGTTTTATGGAGGATAACAAGTCATACAGATTTGGAACATTATGAAGGTGAGTAAATGATGAAATTGTATTGTTTGTATGGCTTCAGAAGACTCAGGAAAAAGTTATAATAGTCTTTTTGGTCTTTAAAATTCATATTTGGGTGAAAAAGCACATGTGGCATTTGGAGCTTTGTGATATCTGGGCTAAGAATGTTGAAGTTCCTTTCTTTGTACCATCATCATTGTAAACTCGCACTCGATCGGCATCCGACCAGCGGGGCAGGTCTCTACGTGTTACTGTCTTTTCTCGTTGCAAAGTATTTTTGATTAAATGCAATACATTTTCTCATATGTATTTTCTCGTTATTTAATTTGACTCCATAAATGAAAAGGTTTTAATGATATCTGTGCATCATTAAATGTGAGCGAATGTTTGACTATTCCTTTTAACTCATTAATGAAAATAAATGTCAAAGTCAATTAGAATAATCAAATGTAACAATTTATTATGTCAGGTAAATGTATCCAATTACATAATCAATTCAAAGATAATCAATACAAAACAAAAGCTCTGGATTAAAGAGAAGAGATGGAAACCCGACATCTCGGCCGCTCTCAGCCTCACAGGCTAATCTGAAGTACAGAATCGCGCCAAGCCCTTTGCTACATTTCATTAAATAGACAGAACCTCTTTCACATGGAAACATCTACTAACAATGGGAATTTACATTCAGAGTTGACACCTTTTGGGGGTATGAGACCATTTGTCTAGAGACCACCTTCCTTTGTGTGCCAGTTATCTCTAAACTCTTAAAAACCTTATTACCTTTTGTTTTACTTATCTGGAAATGAGACATTTGTACCAGTCGTCCTGAGACATTTCAAATTATACTAAACGTATAATACTCGATGATAATCATTCACTTTAAACTATATATATTCTTGGGTGAATTCAGGTGATCTTAGCATGAGAGAGGGTGAGGGATGAAGGAATGAAATGTAGATTAGGATGACTCGGAGGTGAGACTTTCGTCTCGATAGTGCACAAGGGGAGTTCAAATGTTAATTTCCAGCAAGGTCCTTTGTCTACTCGATGACTGGTTCCTCAACCAGTTCTTCTATGAAGGTAAAATTATGCCATAAAGTATTGCATGCGCAGGGTAAGATTTGTGAAAGTGTACATAAGTTTGCAAGCGTAAATTAAATTTGCATGCGCAAGAGAAGATTTGTAAAGGTGTAAATCGCCTTTCAAGTGTAAGAAAAAAATATTTGCAGCATTTCACTGTTACTCGTAAGTGTAATTCATGTATTGTGAAGCTGCAGCTTCATGCTAACGCAAAATAAATATGATCTGTATTCCTCTGACTTCCATTTTTCCGCGCTTACACTTTTGGCACGGTTTTTACGCTCAAATACGGCCAAAAGTATTGCAGGCCCGTGAACAGCAATTTGCGACCGAAAACAACAGAGTTAGGAACTGCAAAACAGATTCACTGCATAAAATCAAACTTTGTGTAAAAAATAAACTGTTGCAAATGTCTAAATGTGTGCATAGGGCAACAAAGTTCCCGAAATAACCCGATTTGTACAGTTACGTCTTTCTTTTACCTGCGCTTCCAGTTTTGGCACGATTCTCTCACTCACTGAGTTTTGCAAGCGCGAAGAGGAGGGCGGGACCACCTTCATCATTTAGCCAATCAGATGAGCTTCTCGCTGACTCTAGGTTTACTCTTATCTGATTGGTTCAATAAACACGCCAGTCACCAGAACACATCTTTATCTTCATTTGGCTCAGAAACCTTCTGGTTGCCGAAATGGTACTTTTAATGCACACATACATGTTAAATAAATAGATAAATAGATAAATAAATAAATAAATAAATAAATAAATAAATAAATAAATAAGTCATGATTGCTTAATAACCTGTGCATCATTAGGCTGATTAAAGCTGACTAACATTCATACTGAATTTCAAGCTGGTGTTAACGTTACTGGATTGAAATGTGATATATTATATAGGCTAATCTGTTACACCACTGAGCAGATGTTAAACTTTACAATCAAAACATTTAATACCCATTCTTTATGTAATAATACAATTCTGATGCAGTGTTTTTCACATCATGTCTCTGTTCGTGGCATTTAACACTCAATTACATATTTTGAAATATTGTCTTGGTAGCACTGTCAATATTGATTCTGACTTAGTGATTACTTTCGTGTGACTGATCAAGCTATTATATGTAGCTAGTATAAATAACAAAATGCTTTCTCTGTGTCCAGATTTGACTGTAATGAAAAACTGATACTAAATCAACATAAACTCAACTTTGACAAAAAGTAACTAATTATGTCTGAATAAAAACCCAGCAACCAGGGAATATACAGCATCTTGATATGTTCATATATAGGGCTATACAGCCATCTAGTGGTTACACGATGGCATTGCAGGTGATAAATGGTGCATAATTTAGAGATGCTCTTAAATACACGAAAAAAATATAATTGTAACATAATAATAGTGGAATCCTCCCAATCAGTAGACAGGTGAAATTATGCATGCAGTAGTTCAGATAAAAAAAAAAAATTCTTAACACACCAGCTCGAAATTCATTATGGACTCATATAGTCATCCTAATGGTGCACAGCTTATTAAGCAATCATGACTTATTTGTTTATTTATTTGTTTATCTATTTATTTAACATGTATGTGTGCATTAAAAGTACCATTTCGGCAACCAGAAGGTTTCTGAGCCAAATGAAGATAAAGATGTGTTCTGGTGACTGGCGTGTTTATTGAACCAATCAGATAAGAGTAAACCTAGAGTCAGCGAGAAGCTCATCTGATTGGCTAAATGATGAAGGTGGTCCCGCCCTCCTCTTCGCGCTTGCAAAACTCAGTGAGTGAGAGAATCGTGCCAAAACTGGAAGCGCAGGTTAGGTAAAAGAAAGACGTAACTGTACAAATCGGGTTATTTCGGGAACTTTGTTGCCCTATGCACACATTTAGACATTTGCAACAGTTTATTTTTTACACAAAGTTTGATTTTATGCAGTGAATCTGTTTGGCAGTTCCTAACTCTGTTGTTTTCGGTCGCAAATTGCTGTTCACGGGCCTGCAATACTTTTGGCCGTATTTGAGCGTAAAAACCGTGCCAAAAGTGTAAGCGCGGAAAAATGGAAGTCAGAGGAATACAGATCATATTTATTTTGCGTTAGCATGAAGCTGCAGCTTCACAATACATGAATTACACTTACGAGTAACAGTGAAATGCTGCAAATATTTTTTTCTTACACTTGAAAGGCGATTTACACCTTTACAAATCTTCTCTTGCGCATGCAAATTTAATTTACGCTTGCAAACTTATGTACACTTTCACAAATCTTACCCTGCGCATGCAATACTTTATGGCATAATTTTACCTTCATATTCTTCCAGTTTTTCCAGTCTTACATCATCACAATCTTAATCAACCTGGAGTTGAGATAATTTTAAGTTTTTAATTGCAGAGCCTGAACCACTTAACATTTACACATTTACTTTTACTTATATAACATATATTTAATTGCAGGGAAAAAAAAGTGATTTGAAAAAGTGGTTTAAATGTGATAAACAATGATAATGTGGCAATGGCATTTTAAATTTACTGCATTAATCAGTATACAAATACTGATGTATTTATAAAAATGTTTTTCCCAATGGCAAAATAATTATTTAGCTGTTTCCCTTTGCACTTTGCATGACAACAGATCTTCGTATCACTCACCCATGTACCAGAATATCATATTCGTTCAGACCCATTGTAATTTTGTTCCTCATATTTTAATTTTGATTGTATAAGGAATGTATAAAAAATTTGATGCTTTATGTTTTCTTTGGAAGACTCTTTATATGTCTGTATCAATGTCTACAACTAACAGACAAACAACATTTTTCCTGAAATGTTGATTTTAGAAGTAGGAATTTGGATTTTGATCATAATAATAATTTTTCAAGGTTGTCCTTCAAAGATTTTTATAGCAGAGGAAGTTTAGAATGGATTTAAGAGGTTGGAAATAGAGTAAACAATGAGCTGACAGACTATCAATTTCATATCACTTCATCATACTGTATTCACGGAATGATTAGGCTATGTTAATATAATATAATTTTTCTGCTTTCTTTGTATATCTTGTTTTTGTTGCTGTCATTTTTCACACATTATGGTAATTTGACAACACAGATTAAACTATTAATCCAATGATTAGTAAAAACCCCACACAGTAGTTAAAAAATATGAACACAATGCTTACAGCGGTTTACTGTAGTGACTGTAGGGATGCTTGAGCAATACTGTAGCTCATAAGAGCAATATGTAATGTGAATTGAAGCTAATGCAACAGGTTCTTGTGCAGGATACAAAATAATGGGAAAAAGAAAACATTGTTCTTAAGGTCATCGTCAAGCTACAGGCCATACTGTAATAAAAATATTTTGAAAATAATTTTGAAGTATGATACCTTTATGAAATTATAAAACCGATACTTGAGATATGAACATGACTTCCCCTGGCAAACAATATCATGCTTCTCTTTTTGTGTACTTCACCAAAATACTGCATATGAATTAAAAACACCCCTGCAACCCCCCCAACCAACTCCCCTTTATAAGAGTTGCAGTTAGATGTTCAGACAACAAGACATTTACTTCACTCCACAGGCCTTTCAACATGAAGTTTTTCTTAGGACTCCTTCTCACCTCTTCATTCCTCCACTCAGGTATGCTCCAGTAACAGGTGTACATTTGCTTTACTGAATATAATTTAAAAAAATGTTTTAATGAATTTGAATATTACACTATTTCTTCTTTAAATGTCACAATTATTTATTTTTGTTTTTGTTGAACAGTTCATATGCTGCAGTGTTTATTGTGTGACTCTTCATTCTGTGAGAAACCATTTTTAGCAAACTGTCTCTCAAATCAGTATTGTGCCACCCTGAGGACTGATGGAACTTTTTCAGGTTAGTTTTAGACACGTCTAATTTTCGGTCTTTATTTAATATTCTAACATTTAAAAATATATATATACAATTTGATTACAAAAGAGAAACAGAAAAAAAAAAAAAAATCCCACTCTTTATTCCTGTTAAAAAGACTAATGTTATGGCACAGTCCTCTTACATTTGTGTTGTATTGTTTCTCTGGATTAGGTTTTAATTTTACAGTAGTAGAGAGGTTTTGCCTATTGAATACTGTCTGTGCAATGCTGAATGCAAATGGCACAACATTCATTGCTTCAGTTGCTGTTGGGCAGACAAGTGTAACTTTAACCCTCTCCTGCTGTAACACTAATGGATGTAACAAGAATAATTTTGATGGTAAGATACATTTTTTATGCATTTAATACAGTGCTTTGATCAAAACATTATTATTAAAATCAGAAAAGAACAGTATTTGGACCTGTGTATCTGATTTGCTTAATGGTATATTGGCTGATAATTAACACATTTGAAAGGTTTGGATGACTTTGTATGTCTGTAAATACTATTTAAAAAGTATTAACCCTTCAGTGCAACATTGATTTTTAGCACCAAACAAAACCTCAAATGGACTGAAGTGTAAATCATGCCGCAGCTTTTATGATAAACAGTGTGATTCTGATATGGTCTGTGTGGGTAATCAGGACCGCTGCCTTAACGACACAGGTGAGACAGATATATCAGTAATAGCAATAATAAATTAAGAGTGTTTTGAGAAATGACAGTATTTATAATATCTGAAAATGTCAAAATATGTACCTGGAACTGATCCTAATCACAGTGTTATTTTATTTTCATTTTTCTTGTATGTCTCAGCTTCTTCGTTGCCTTATGATTATGGTTTTGGAAACAACACCTTGAAAGGTTGTATCTCAAGAACTCTTTGTCAGCCTTCAAACTTTGGAAATGTGACATGCTATGAAGGGAGCTTCTACAACAATGGTGTCATTTGTTTGAGTGATGTCAACTTCAGTCTCCCACTTCTGAGCTTTATTACCATTGTTTTGTTGCTGTAGGATAACTTAAATGCCCCGAATGTCATTTAAAAATGTTATAGATTTTAATTTGTTATCCATTCCAGCTTTTGTTACTTACACTACGTTTCAAAAGTTTGGGAATCAGTAAGATAAAAAAAAAATAATAATAATAATGAAATATATATATATATATATATATATATATATATATATATATATATATATATATATATATATATATATATATATATATATATATATTTTACTAGCATACAGTTTGCAATGTAATGTATTATTTGCATATACAGACTGAACCAAACACCTATGCAAGTGCAATGTCCATTAATAACCTCCCAGGGCATCCTAGCAACGCTTTTGACGCCGTTTGACTTGCTCAAGCCTCACCAAACACAAGACAATTGATGTCCACATACAAACAAATGTTCCCAGCTAAGAAGATTGTAAAATTGTAAGCATCCTTATATAAGATATGCTTTTAGTGCCTTTAATGTAGCACAGTACCAACCAGATAGTGATATATATCTTGATAAAATACTTAAGGTAAACATTTAATGTTCTTTGTGAAAACATTTGCAAGTGCAATCTTTTAACTTCTGCTTATCTGAAAACTGACAAGAGAAACTTAGTATGCAAATATTATACCACATACATGTTCTATGATTTAAGTGACATTTGAATAAACAGCTTACATAACATATCCCCCTTTTTTTCAGATAATAGCTCAGATACAAACTATTCCTATATTACTGTCAGTTCAGAAGTTTGGGGTTGGTAAGATCTTTGTTTTTAAAAGAAGTGTCTTGCACACTAAGCAAGCAAATGATTTGATTTGATAAAAAATGCAGTAAAAGCAGTAGTATCGTGAAATGTTATTACCATTTATACCATATATTTTATATATAATTTATTCCTGTGATGGTAAAACTGAATTTTAGGCAGCTGTTACTCCAGTTTCAGTGCCACATGATCCTTCAGAAATCATTTGAATATGCTGATTTGCTGCTCAAGAAAAATGTCTTATTATGAATGTTGAAAACAATTGTGCTGCTTATTTTTGTGGAAACCGTGATTTAACCGTAATTTTTTTGATGAACAAAGTTAATATAGAAACATTATAATTATCTACTGTCAGTTTTGATCAATTTCATGCATTCTTGCTGAATTTATATATATATATATATATATCTAATTGCTATGTGCCATTATTACTTTAAACATTTCAAAATGTGTGTCCTTATGTTAGATGACGTTTGTAGCCATATTGCTGCAATCCTTGTTGCTGTGGAACAGTGTGTAAAATAATTTAAATGACAATATATGCAAAATATGTTTTCAAGTATAGTCACATACAGATATGCATTGCAACACACACACATTAACATTTCCAATAACTTACATGCCATGATAATACATGCCATAGACTTGCTGCATGTTGGCATGCGGATAAACTGCAGTGTCCATAATGTACACTTAAGTTAAGACAGTGTTACAATTTTCCTTGCACAAAGCCAGCTAGCTCAAATTATGCTATACCATACTTAAACAGTTAACGTAAAGAAACAAACAAAAAAAAATTCAATAGAAAAAAAGTAATTACATTACCAGAATAAAAATGTGTGCTGCATATCATAGCGGTGTTAGCTCTTGCTCCAATGCTGCAAACAGGTATAGTGCCGAATTTTGACCCCCTGCCAAATTATTACCCCCCTCGTTGAAGTCAGTACCTGATTGCCTTATCCTAACCCCACCCCAATCCTAACCCCTCCCCCACAACTAATCCTAAACCTACCAATACTAGGGGGGTAATAATTTGACGGGGGTCGAAATTCGGCACAACACCTGGCCTGAGGGAGCATCCAACCAATGAGCAACATGGACCTAATTTTAATTTTAACATTTTGAATAGCGAGATTATAAATTATTGCAATCCCACTATGCATCAAGCGCCTTGAATGCGCTTGACAACTCTACAAACGTCACTTCCCTAAAATGACGAATAACCGTTGAAATGATCTATAATGCCAAGGTCTCTGGAAGGAGGTATGGTAAAGTGATATTTACATTCTGCTTGGACACGTGGTGAGTCGGTGACTGCGACGTCTGCTGGTTGTGCTGGGCCATTTTGCAGTGGGAAGAAATAAATTGGATTCCATTTAAACAGCCTTGAACTGATTTCTCTCCTCTTTCTGAGCTGGCGAGCGAGCTCATCGACAATAAACACATACTCTTATCATGCTCTTCCAGCTCATTTACATGAAATGTGATTATCAGTGGATAATTTCACACGCTTCCATGTCAAAGTGTCTGTTATCAGCGGCTTCTGTTCCTGTGTGCCAAGATATTTTAGAAATCCCGACCGGCTGATGTTTTACGGCCATGTCTGGAATAAAGAGTAGGCCTATACATACAGTCAGGGTGATATTAAAGGACATAAACCGTGATATAAGATTTTGGCCATATTGCCCATCTCATTCCCTGCGTGACCTGTACAGGCACGTCCACAAACCTCTTGCGTATCGTTTGGTCACACCACAAGGTGTCACTGTGGCCTCAGAGCTTCAGCAATGCCACTCAGAGCTCGACTGCTATGTCTGAGGTAAAACACGCCCCCCTCATTAGCATACAGAGGAAGAAATGTAGAAATAAATAAATGTAAAAATAAATGAATGTGGAAAAAAATACATTTCTTCTTATATTTATTTATTTATTTATGTTTATTTATTATTATGTCAGATTTGGCATTCCATAGCTGATGAGGTCCTTGTCTTCAGAACATTGAAGAGGATACTTGAAGGTGAATGTTCTGAAGTCTGTGCAGAAGATCTGGACAATGTGGAACACGCAGACGGAGGATTTTTGAAGAGAAGGTTTTGAAGTTGGAGCAGAAGGCCCTGAAAAGGATGGGCATAAGCTTGGTCGTTGATGCTGTTTCCGAACTCCCCGAAATTTCCTTCTAGAAGAGCGTCAGCTGTGTAACGATATTAGCTCAAAGGGGAAATATTAATTATAATCCATAATTACTAATTATGATTAATTATTAATATTTGGGTCAGTTAATTAGATTAACTTTGAGATAAGTCAAATTAATATTACAATCAATTAACCAGTTCCAACGAACTCTTTGATTATTCATTTATTCTAAGAAAAGTGTATCTTTCATGGTCACTGAAAAATAATTATTCCTTAGCATATACAGCAATTAGAGCATACTGTAACAAGATCAAGATCGTAAAAGGGACTTTGTATGCAAACAGAGGATCAGAAATCAAATTCAAAATTGTGCACAAGTTTTATTAACTAAATCACAAACATAACTAACACTAAACAAACATACAAACATACATACATTCATACATACATACATAGGTAAAGGGGTGAGTGATGTGGAACCGGAAACAGGAAATAGAACTCTGGAAAAGATCTATTTAACATTGAAAAGAACCATAAGCTTATCTTCACAGCACCTCATTAAAGTATACTTGCATGGCAGTTGCAATCGTGGACAATTCTTGAAGTGGATGAAGACTGAATTCGTTGATGGGTCTGTGGCATTGAAGAAGAGCATGGTGGCTTCGAGCACATGGCTGTTGTGAGTCGAAGCCTGCTGCCCTGGCCTGCTGAGGGCACGCTGGACGGCGCGGCGTCCCCAAGTGCCGAGAAGACCAGGAGTGGATCGTTGCGTCAGTGATGGTAAAGTTGCAGTTGTTTTCGGGATTGAAGAAAAGTCTGACTCCCTTTTGGGAGTATGAAAGCATGGCAGGCATTGCTCAGGCCTGTTTGGGCCCAGGGAGCTGGGCCCCAGTGGGGGGGAAGGGGTCCAGCCCCTCCCCCAGTAACAGCAGAAACTGCGTTGTTGTCGGATGAGAAGCGCTGAGAAGAGAGGGCGGTCACTGTGGTCCGTCTCTAATGAAGCCTGAGAATGGCCACCCCTCTCTGGGTTTGCTGTACCAATGAGAAGGGTGGACTGTCTGGCGGGAGTGTCCTCTGTGGTGAAGATTTATGACGCTATCTCAAATCTGCCTTACCTCTTTTCTGTTAATTAATACCCAGATAGATATAACAAATCCACACTGCATTCTAAGAGAAGGTGATGTACATCAAAGCGTGAGTCATCAAATGAGGATTAATTAGATAGGAGACATGAAACAGGTAAGGTTACATTGACCGTTGGTTGTATAATAAAATACATACCATGGTGTATACATAATAGGACACGAAACATCACACTCATTCACACAGTTTCTGGGATGCACGTTCATTTCTAGCTCAGTTCGTCTCTGATTAATGCAGTGAAGTCTGCATGGAAGATTGTATCTGTCTTCCCATTGTCTCTCTCCTGCACATGCGGCCACATTCTTTTGGATCGTAAAACTCTCTGTGTTCCCTGTAACAAAACACCGTCCTGCCAGTGTGTTAGCTTCATTTGGGATGTTAAGTTTTGGTGAAAGTTTCACAGTGAGTTTGCTGGATTATTCATTAAATAAATGAATTGTGTGTGTCCGATTGGTCCCGACGCTACAGCTGTCAGTGAGCATCTGTCGGGCTAGTTTTGCTGTGTGTTCCACTCATCAGCTCTAGTCGGACTCACGTCGGTGGCAGTTTGCCTGATTCAGCATGTTGAATTGGCGTTTGGGCAATCACTTAGAGAGATCACTCTGATAGGCTGCACGAGAATAAAATCAAAAGTGATGAAAGTGAGCAAAGAAGTCAAGACGGCACAGACAGAAGGCTGTTTTTTACGCCATCTAATCTGAGCTTTCCAATACTCAGATATTTTAAACATGAGCTGCCTGCAATGAAGAAAGTGATCAGTTTGGTTGATATTCAAAATGTTAAAGCCACAATATGTAACTTTTTTGCTTTAAAAATAGCAAAAATCACTATATCTATGTTATATATATTTTTTTAGTTGTGTACTTACATTATCCCGACTTTTTCCAACAACTTTCAAACAAGGAGAAATTTATAATTTAATTCGAAGACACGTCACGTTTCTTTATTTCCGTTTTGTCACCGTCAATGGCGCCATATGGCGCGTTGTCCCTGGTTTCCGCTCGTACTGCCATAGCAACCAGAGCCCTCTGATAGTAACCAAGGCGACAGACGTGGACAACTGTGTAGTTCAAAATGTCTATCTGCACGCTGTTGTTGTTTCGTTCAAACATTATGGACCATGGCAAGCAGACTTTGGATAAAAAAGGAGAACTAAACCGAGAATGAATATCAGCGCGGTGTTTTCGAGATGGCGAGAGCTCCCATAGACAGTATATAAACGAGAGCTCCACGTCCGAGACTTCGACCGCGCCTACATGTACTTTATCAAACAGGTGAGCACATTTACATAAAACTAATCAATGTTATATAGTTCAACAATGATAAAATGTTAGAATATAGCTTACTGCTAGTCTCATACAGACAAACTAACACAGAATAACATAAATTTCAACACATTTAAATGCAGTTTAGTGTGCTAGTGTAATGTTAGACCAAGTGAAACAGCGCTGCGTTACCTCACAAGTTTAATTTGTCTAATAAACTGACCTGTGAGTAGTAATTCTGCACTTGCGTGTAGTTCGGTAGAATGAAATGTATTCCTCCGTTATTCCATTTATATCCGCGGGACTCGCGTGTGGAGCTGATAGCTGTCTCTCAGCAATCCCGACCTGCTTCATATCACAGTCATGATAAAAACATCGATGTATTTACTCATCTATAAACATTATTAGATCGGTCGGCTTGACGTTGACGACAAGATCCATAATTCTTAGCAAATGTTGCGTCATCAAACTACGCCTTTGTTATTGTAAGAGGTTAGCGACCCCTAGCGGCGAAAAAAATTACATAGTGTACGTTTAAGCAAATGCTGGTTTGTTTACTGTTTGTATACCTGCAGTCCTAGTCCTTTTGAATGATAACTATTAGATCCCTGCTGATATCGACAGTTATTTCCTTGCTACGCACATGTTAGTTGGCAGTCGCCTGTAGTCCTTGGTGTGTTCAAGCGCAGTTTTTTGGCCCGGACGCAGCCAACATGAGGCGACAACAGTCAGGTTCTGTCGCCAGTTTTTTTACATCGGCTTGGTGTGTCACGGCCTTCAGAGAGAACCTTTTAATGCTTTCTGAGCTGGCGGGATTTGCAAATGGCTGCCTTTCTGATTCAGAGTTGTGATTGGCAACGCATGATTGCATGTATACCTTAATAATTGTTGGGTCACAAAAAGCACTCATAAAGTGTATACAGATATCTATCTTAAATGAAGGCAAAAGTCATATGTTTGTTGTCCACCGAAACCTGATCCAATTCTAGTGAAACTTTTCCACACGTGGTGTGAAAAGGTGTTGCCACCCTGTTTGCCTGCTGTTCACTACACGCTCTAGCTCTTTCATTTCTTTCATGCCCCAATCTCTTGCTTTATTTTTATTTGTTACGGAGGACTTCCCAATATATATTTTATGTCATACTCTGGAGGCTTTTACCATAAATTATACAGACTCACTAAGCTCTCCATTTGCAGGACAGATGTTATTTTTCACTGAGAGAAAGAATGGGGCCTGCTTCATAATTTAGAGGTCATGCTGTCCAGTCTCAAGAATAAATAAATAACAAATAAACATACAAACAAACAAAAAAATCAGTACACACACACACACACACACACACACACACACACACACACACACACACACACACACACACACACACACACACACACAGTCTCCTGAGCATGCATGTAAAAACACACATGAATAGATAGACATATATAAAGCATGGTATGATATCATGGGCATATGCACAATTAAATAAATGTTTCCAAAAATGTAGCATTAAAATAAGTAAATCAAGTTATGGTAGTTAGATAACATCTCCATATATGTGCATGAAAAAAGCACATAGAAATAATCAAGAATATTCAACATTCAACAGTATAGTGACTACAGTCTGAGATGTACCCGGACCTTTGTGGTTAGTGTTGGAAAAACTTGCTCGCTTCACCCTGTGGTGGGAAAAATGCGGAAAGCTATCCTCACTATATCAGTGCACAGTGGATTTCCCAGGTTTTTACATAGCAGTCCCATAAAATGTGCATGAATGTGACTGTCAAAAAATAAAGACACCAAGTGTCTCCCTCCCGCTGATAGTGAGGATACCTTTAGACTGTGTGTGTGCCCCTCTCTCATTTATTCATGATGGGAATATTTAGACATCTGGCTATCTGTCATACCAGGGATGAAGACAAACAGAAGAGACAGGTATAGTGTGTGTGTGTGTGTGTGTGTGTGTGTGTGTGTGTGTGTGTGTCAGGGCTCGGAGAGGTTATGACTAGGAAGAAGAAAGGTGACAGGATGAACAGATGTTTAGGTGTAATCAATTTTGGAACAAATTTATAATTTCTGTTTATGCTAAATATAGAGACTCTCTAGATTCCCCATCTCTCCCGAAATGATTGAGATGGCCATCAATCAAAGAAGGCGGGACTTTACTCTCTTTCTGTCACAACGCAGAGTTCATGGAAAGAAAAATGTAAGTAGATTTAAGTATTAGACAGCTGTTTTGCGATACAAATCTTCATCAACCAACAGTTATAGCTGATGGAAACCACTTTTCCTATTTATGTAATTTCGCCGTTTTGAACTGAAAATATGCGATCGTAATTCATAACTGAATGTGACGAGACAAGAAACGTTTGCATTTTTGACATATTCGACATACGAATGAATAAGAGTGAATTTGAATTTTAAAATAAAATATTAGGCTCTTTGTAAATAGTTTATATTAATTAGGCCTAGGCTATTTTACAGTTCTTATTTATGTATTCCCTTTTAATCTTTTAATTATTTATAAAAAATAAAATAAAAACTCTGCCTACGGAGGGGAGGGGTTTCACGGGAAATTGAGTAGGCTACATTCATCACTCGCCCGTGCATGTCTCGTCATATCCGTTAATAAAGAAAATTTGCACCGGCTCCTTTACTTGTATTGTGTGGAAGTGTCATTGTCACAATGAATGAGAAAGGTTGACATGGAGGAGCATGCTAAATCATGAACCTCTGGGAATCACCTGTTTACACCGGTGTTTACAACTGTTTGTAAAGTTTTTAGCTTTACAACAAACACAAGTATACTCATAAAACAATTATTTAAAAAGCACTAAATCAGGAAGCATAATACAATGGTTTTATGTATTAAATTTCTTTACAAAACAAGAAAAACAGCTCTCTAGTACAATTGTTAGATGTTCCATGTTTACAGTACAAACTTATTCTTATTCTTATCCTTTTTTATGGTAATGAAACCATACATATTTACATATAATATTAATATTATTAATATTTACATATTAAATTCAGATTTAATATATGTAAATTGCTGTCTAATTCAGTTTTCTTATGAATTTTATTTGAACAGTTTTTAAAAGAGTATGTAAATATGTGCAAACTTACATTTAAGTATGTCGTTGGTGGTTGTATCTGAGAAAATAATTAATATAATTTGAAAGTGGTCATTGAATGCATTTAGCAGCAAAGGATTGAAAGCAATGGTACATAATACTGTTTTGCTCACTTGAAAAAGTGACCTATTGAAAAATTGGACTTTGCGTTTGTAAAAAAAAAAAAAAACGACAAAACAACAACAACAACAACAACAACAACAACAAAAACACCCTGTAACTATCAAACCGAGACATATATAGGCTACTATTGATCAAACCCACCTGTCTCCATAATCCAGCTCTTGGCCACATGAGGGAGCTGTTCCCAAACAAAACCAACAGTTAAACAGGGCATCAGGAAAAACCGTAGACTGGGAAAAACACGTACATCAAGAGTCAGTCATAGCCAAGAATTAGACAAATGCACAGAGACAAAAAAAAAATAAATATATATATATATTTTTTTTTTAACACCTTTTGTTTTTTTAAGACTGATATTTGAGATGTTTATTCTTAATTCTGTTCGTTATTTTACAAGCTTTAAAAAACACATTATTAAGGACAGGGAGCCCATCATGGTTGACAAATGAAAAGGTTATGAGGTGTAGGCTAAGCCTAAAGTTAAAAAGTTGTAAACATAATTTTAAAATTGAACGTTGTTAAAACCACTATCATCAAGAAAAGAGGATAAAAAAGTGAACAAAAGATTGATAGAAAATAATAGCTAGATAAAATATGAATAGCCTACATCTTTCAAACACTTAGGCTGTGTTTATTTTGTTTTACAGTATACAGTAGCAAACAGGCCTATTAAAAATGATCGTCAACATGGTGATTTTTTTTTTAATAGGCGACAAGGCCATGTGAACAAACTTGATAAATAATATTCAAACAATCTAATTGACGCATTAGACATGAATTTTAAATACTCAAGGATGTTCATACAAATATCTTCTCGCATATGTCTCAGGAGTTGACTTTCTTCTCCTCCTGTCCCAAACGCTCTTGCCTCGAGACATGATGCACAAGGTATACAGGCACTCGCTGACAGCCTCACTGTGGTTTGTGATAATGCTGTGGTCTAACCTGAGATGAAATGGGACAGGTCCTGGCGCCAGCCTCCTACTCTTAAACAGCGAGGCTTCCCTCAGCTTCTTAGTGTGGCTGAAAAAAAAATGACTTGGATTGAAAGTCGCCTATTTGATGGCGAACTGACACAAGCCTATTTGCAATTAAACATACTGTACATCAACTATTATTTATTTTCTGTTGGTCCTTTATTAGCAAAAAAAAAAAAGTTTGTATCATGAAAAGTGACATCAGATGTCAATCCCTCACTGTTGTGTCATTCATATATATATAATACTTCATAATACTTTAAAAATACTAGATGTAGATGTAATATTACAACTGATAACAAATATAAAAAAACAACAATATTTTTGAACTAATAATTTCTAACCCTGGTCTCAACGCAGTAGAACTGATTGATATCTTCCTATAGATATGATATTTTACAGTTTTCCAAATGATTTATGTACGTACAGAGAAAGTGAGAGTGCATGGGACTTAAAGAGTCAAGGGTCTGGCAGCTGGGGCCGGATGGAAGTGGCGAGATAAGGGCCCGGATATAAAAGGGGTCATGGGGCCAGCAGGGCTGTGAGAAGGAAACACGGGACTGGGAAATTGATATGAGCAACTTGAGGAATCAGAAAAAAACACCAGACAAAGGAGAAGGAAATTAGGGATTCAGTAGATCTCTACAACGAATAAAGAAAAACATGGATATATTAAGAGATAAGCAAAAATAATTATATAAATAAATGAACTGAATGTTAATGCAAGCAAATATACATTTACTCTTCTATCTGCAACAGCGAGTGCTCTCTCTTTCTCTCTCTCTCTCTGCTTAGTCAGCTCATTATCCGATGGAGCCTCAGACAGAATGGGTTTAAATCTCAGCATTGCCTCCAGCTCTCACTCTTCCTATTTCATCCTCTTACCTAGTTTGTTTTCCTGCATCTCTTAAGTCTTTGTTTTTCGCTCCATCGTCTGTTCTTTTTTGTTCTTGTGAAATCTTTTATCACCTCCTGCCCTGCTTACCACACCTCCACCTTGCTGGTTTCAGGGGCCCTGCAGCACCACCCATGATTGCTTTGCTTCTGCTCTTTTTTGGTGGCCCTGAGCTAACATTTCCCATATGCCCACAGATTATAGAAAGTTCTCTTTTATTGCTGTTTTGTTATTTTTCATTTCGATTTTAAACAACATCTGATGCTTTTAAATGCCCTCCAGTCTTTATATGACATACTGGAACATTGCAGTTGCATGTCAAAAGTTTGACATGTAGGCTACTGAATATTAACAAATATTAATGTTGAATGTAATGTCTTTTTGAAATGTGACAGAAAGTGAAGCAGATATTTAAACTTAATGTCACAGACATCTTCTATTTATGGTCATAACTGCATAACTGGTCATAACCCCCTCCCCCCCCCCAAAAAAAAACAAAAAAAACAGACACTAATCTGTTAAAGACCTTTAAGTCATAATTTGAGTATAGGATAATAAGGATTAGCTACAACTAATTCGAATGGATGGGGATTTTCCCATGTTAAGCCTCTATCTAACCACTAATTAATAAATGATTTCTTGAATCCTCAATCCACTATCACCAATGCTTCAAATCCAGATCATTACAATGCATTTAACTAGGCATATGTAATATACTACACCATCACATATCACACGACGAGAATTCATCATTCATAATTGGAGCTCACTTTTTAACGTTTGCATTTTGAGTACTCATTGATAACTAGTAAAGTAACATATTACTCTTAAATTTACAATAAAATATCTGAGTTACTTTTTCAAATAAGTAATGCAAGTTACTTTGTTTTCCCATTTATTTACTGACCCCATGTTGAGAGAAATCCCGGAGTAAGTGCAGAGGTGTGTGCGCTGGGTAAACATGATGGACATAGTTCTTGACTAAATGTGAGCATGCATTCACTTTTCAATGTTTGCCTTTTGAGTACTCATTGATTTACACTATATTTGAGCAACCCTGAAATAGAGTTTCATTCTTAATAGTGGACCATTTAACCCCTGTATCATTCCCAAAGGAATATTATGTTGTGCATTGTTTTCATATTTCCTTAGTAGGTCAATATTTGCAGCAGTGCATTAATGGCATTAACCGCAGTGGAGACAATGCTTAAGTGAAGTTTGTAAATATGGCCGTTCAAGAGTTTGAAGTCAGTACGATTTTTTGAAAGAAATTTTATAATATAAATAATTTTTTTTCTCTGTCTAATAAATGCTGTTCTAGTGAAATTTTTATCCATCAAATAATCAAAAGTATCATGGTTTCCACAAAAAAATTAAATAATAATAATGATAATAATTAAACAGCCTTGATATAAATAATAAATATTTAATGAGTACTAAATCTCATCTCAGTGCACAAAAAAGATTCAGTATTCCTCAAAATGGATAAAAACAGTGAAACACAAACTTAGAATATTACGCAAACCTGTAATAATTAAATATGTTTAGTAATAAAATTATACTGTATTTAATCTCACATAACCAATGTCTTTGCTGCTGACCTGATAATCCAATTCAACTAAGCAAATATCACATTTGTGTTTCTTTTTTTATTGCCGAAGTAAGAGTGTTGACCTATAGGTAACATAATGCATTACTTTCCATAAAAAGTAACTAAGTAATGCAATTAGTTACTTTTTTAGTGAGTAACACAATATTGTAAGATTTTAAATGTAACTTCCTCTAAAACTGATGATAAATGATCCAGTTTAGCCCACATAGACTGATGCTATGCTCACAGTGTGAAGAGTTTTGAAAAAGTGACCTAAGGATTAAGAAATTGGTCTTAGTAATTGTAAAAAAAACCTGTAATTGATTAAATTCTTTCCGAAAGTCATTTAAAAACCCCTCTTTCTTATAGTGAGAGGCTTCAGTGAGGGATGACCACACACATCCCTCCAGGAATTCAACTTGACACTCTTGAATATGTGGTTTTTCTCCTCCTCCCTGGGGTCAAATACAGAGTGAGGGATCACAGCAATACGTTCCACACCCTTTAAAGACCTGAGCACTACTCAAGGGGGCATTCAGACGGCAGCGGCCCATGTGTGTGAAGTGTGTAATGTGTGTTAGGGAGCCCTGGAGGAAAAAGCCGCAGGCTGTTCAACACGCTTGAATATCTACCATCTCTCTCTTTCATTCTCTCTCTCTATCGCTCTTCTCGCTGCAGCCCAGTAGACCGGTGCTCTCCACACACGCACATGTTTAAATATTTCAGATGGAGGAGGGGGGCGGGGGTACTGGCGACAACTTCATAAATACTCAATGATAAATGGCCCGCCTTGCCACCACCTGTCAAAGCCAGCAATGATTTATTGATTTCTTTATTTGTCACATAAAAAGAAGAGAACTCTCCCTCTCAGTCCATCCTTCACTTTCTCTCTCTCTGCCAGTTCACTAACACAAACCAGCAGTGAGCAAATTGCTGCTTGATGTGAAAAAGAGAATTCCTCTCTTGATCCATTGGGGAGGACAGCAAGATAAACTCAAAATAAAATGCTTCACTTTGTCCTCTTTATCACATACTGTGTCTCTTTTTCGATCCCTGTATCTCCCGGTCTCTTCTGACATTTTTCTTTATTCTTGTAATATTTGCTTACTTATGCACTTTATCACATGTATTATTTCAATGGACGTAACTCATTATATCGATTCAGTTGTCAATTCGTTTTGATAGGGAAAAAAATGATTGGATTTGATGTCACAAGCCACAAGATGAGCTCATGGGCCGTTAAAGTTAATATGCACCATAAACGACATGATGTTTCATGATTATTACTGTCACATATAATCAAACTATGTTCCAGAACAGCTATGTCACGTTATGAAGGTACATCACATTTTATGTTATTTATTTATTTATTTATTTGTAAAGATTTGTCATTCTAAAAGAAAAGCAAAAAAAAAAAAAAAGAAAAAAAAAGTGGTTCATCTTACAGCACCCTTCAAAAGAGTCAGTAAGATCTATTTTTTTTAATTAAAGAAATTAATACTTTTATTTAGCAAAGTGACTTAAATTGATCAAAAAGTGACAGTAAAGACATTTTTAAAGTAATCATAAATGCTGTATTATTCATCAAAGGCTCTTGAAAAAATGTATTACAAAAATATTAAAGGGGTCATATAATGCCATTTTTGTACAAGCTAATCTGATTCTTTAGGGTCTAAATTAAAAGTTTGTAATATACTTTAATTAAAAATTCTCATTAGTATTGTAAGAAAACACTCATTTTACCTGGTCAAAAACAACTCTGTTTTCCGTTTAAGTGCATGTGTCTTTAAATGATAATGAGCTTTGCTAATAGACAGTAGGGCTGTCACTTTACGTTCGAAAATGGATTGCACAATCGATTGGACCAACCAACACAAGTTTCGAAAACGAAAATAGGGAATCGATTTTAACGGTCTTTTCTCGGAGCGCGTCCAGCTCGTCACGATACGCCCGCAGCGAACGCGCGTCACACAGCAACTGCAGGCTCTGACAAACACGCATAACAGCAAATTATACTTCTGCATAATGCGTCTCTTTTTACTACAAAACTGTGAATTCTGCCGGTTTGCAGACAGTCTCATGCATTCAGATACAAATTCGGGCTACGCGTCTACAATCGCCTACGTAGGCGAAGTTGGTTTGACATTTCTAATCGTAAACACAGCCATGTTGAAGACTGAGGTAATGTTTTTCATTTATGCTATGGCAGTCCACTCTGCTTATTGTTTTTCGAGAATGTTGCACTCCTGTTTGTCACTGTGTACGAAACTTAACGCCAATAAATCATCAGAAATATTGCAGGCTTGTGCGCGTCTCAAGCGCCCTCTTTACGTTCGTCCTAATGCCTGTTCGTTGTCCGTGGATTTGCCCATATTTTGCGTTTAAAATGGAAACGTCTTTAGACATGGAAAATCGATTTTACAATCGATTCAATAAACACTTATGTCTCAAAAATCGAACAGGATTTTTTCACAAAAGTGACAGCCCTAATAGACAGTGCTCCAGTGAGTATCAACAATGACGCGCGGACTATGATGACAGACAGCTCACTCACGAGCGAGGGCGGGACTGTGTTGAAACGCTGCTGTCAATCACAAATCGTGGGAGGGGCGTCCGACCGTGTGACGTCACTAGGTCGAACGGCTTGATTTTAGAGATAGGAAAACATATAAGGAGATAAAAAAAAAAACACTGGATGGATTTTTATCATTTTATGATGGTTGTGTACAGGCACTGCCAACACACATTTCAGTACAATCAACTTGTAAAAGTGCATGTACCATTATATGACCCCTTTAAGGAGCACAACTGTTTTCATCATGATAATACTAAGAAATGTTTCTTTAGCACCAAATCAGCATATTAGAATGATTCTGAAGGAACATGAGTAATGATGCTGAAAATTAATCTTTGCCATCACAGGAATAAATTATATTTTAACATAAATTAAAATACAAAATAGTTTTAAATTGTGATTATATTTCATTATTTTTTATTGTTTTTATATTTTATTTTGTATTCTGTATTTAAATAAATGTAGCCTTGGTGAGGATAATAGACTTTCAAAAACATAAAATTCTTACCAACCCCAAGTTCTGAATGATACAGTAGTGAAAATGCAGACTGTTCCTTACGCAACTAAGGCTTCAGAAGCCTGAAGACAGAGTGCACAAGTCATATGGACTACTTTTATGATACTTAGTCCTTTTAGTGTAGTGTTTTTGCATCATTTTTGAAGTTCACAAGTTCACACTTAATTGAATAGAGCAAAGAGTATGCTTGGGGGAGGGATGCTAGAAAACTGTCGTGGGACAGAGGTGAGTCACGCTGATTGGGTAGATTATCTGAACGTACACCTCCCAAACTTTGTCAATAAAACATCATTTAAAAAAGGCCTCTGTTTCCATTCATTGTGATTGTGACAAGTTCATTCTACAAAATGTGTTCTTTTGTGTTTCACAGAAAAAAAATAATGCATATGAGTTTTGAACGACGTGAAGGTGAGTAAATAAATGCATAATTTTTGGTCAACCTATCCCTTTAAGTAATGGACCATTTAGTTTATCATTGTGTTTTATAAGTCATATTATCTTCTTTACATTTTGCCTTACAAAACCATAATTTTTTCTTCTTTTACTGCCAGCATGTACATATCTACAATTTTTCTGCTTTTCTTAAGCCTGTCTCGTGGATCCTACGTCCCTCTTTCTCTGCTTTATACTTCTTTGTCTCTTGTGTCTCCTTGTCTCATCATTCCTGGCCCTGTCTCTCTCTTGCTCTCGTTCTGTGGGCTAGCAGCCTGTCGATGAGAGTCATTGGTCGGCGGCAGGCGCAGTCAATGACCCTGACAGTGCGCAGTTATCGCCCTAATTAAGATGCCACACTTGAGTTAAACCGCTGCATTAAGATTTGATGGGGAATTGATCAGAGTGTCACAGGCAGCAAGAGTAGGAGAGAGATGAAGAGAGCGGGCGATGAAGGAGGAAGGTCGGACCACAGGCACACCCACCTCCCTGTCGATGGCGACTGAAGTGCGGGGGTCAAAGGTTAAGACAATCTTTGATTCCAGTTGATCACCCCACTGTGTCTCCGGTCGATGGATTAATTACTATGATATTGAAGCCGTGGGATCTCAAGTGGGCTGCCAAACAGTGAGCAAGTGTTTTGCATGGATGTACGCATGCATGCTTGTGTGAGTGTGGGTGTGGGTGTTTTGGGTCAAAATTAATTACTCTGTTATTCAAGCTGTGTAATCTCAAGTGGACTGTCACATAGTATGCAGGGATGTGTGTGTTGGAGCATCAGGATTAATTATGCTGTTATTGGAGCAGTGTGATCTCTGGTGGGCTGTCAAACATCAGGCTGATCTGACTGTCAGGGGACGAAGGGACAAGAGGCTAAGGAGTAGGTAATGTCTTTGTAATGTTCCTATCCCCCTCTCTTTTTCTCTCTCAACTGCACACACACGTTCACTTGCTCTGTATAGTGAGCTGCCTATGCAGGCATCTTATATGCATTATCGATTTAAAGTCTGTTCCAAAAGTAGCCATTATAATTATGCTCTCACATTTTAGCCACATTTTAAGATTACACTGCATGTATCCTTTGCAGCAACAACAATGTTTAAAAAAAGATGTATTTGCAGATAATATAATATTAATGAAATGAATGGGTTAGTTCACCCAAAAATGAAAAGTATCCCATCATTTGCTTACCCTCAAGCCATAGGTGTATATGACTTTCTTCTTTCAGCCAAACACAATCAATCGGAGTTATATTAAAAAATATCCTGGCTCTTCCAGGCTTTATAATGGGAGGTAATAGAGCCTTTTTGAAGCTCCAAAAAGCGCATCCATCCGTCATAAAAGGCTCCAGTCGGTTAATAAAGGCCTTCTGAAATCAAGCAATGTGTTTTTGAAAATATTTATAACTTCATAAACTATAATCACTGGCTTCTGGTAATGGCCATACGTGAGTCTAGTTCCGGCGGAAGAGTGACCTACTGTATGACCCGACGTATGACGTTGGATGTAGGAGTAGCGAAAGCTTAGGTGAGAGTAGGCGCCTCTCGCTGTTCAAACAAATAGAGCTGGGCAACAAACTCAAGCTCCTCCGACATTTCTCTGTAAAAATTCTTGTTTTAGACTTCTAATTTGTGACTATTGTTTTGTTTTGGTCTATCGTATTTGCTTATGCCTTCGTCAATACAGTACGTCATGCACCGGGTCAGAGTTTACTCTTCTGCTGGAACTCGACTCGCCTAATTTTGATGTGTTGACTAGCACAAAGTGTCACAGAGTCAGCGCCATCATCAACACCAGACCTTTCAGCTCCACCCACTCGATCAGCCTCACCTGAGTTCTAATTCAACACACCTGTCACAATCACATCACAGTAGCAGTCACCAGCCACGCCATCACTGTCTGGTCTTGTTGTTCACTACTGATGAACTTATCTGGCTACCTACCTGATCCACTCACCTGCTGAGATTCCTGTCTGTCTTCCTCCATCGTCATCCGTCTTCTTCAGTTCAGATCCACCGTTCACTCTTCAGCCTTGATCCGCCACACACCTGCAAAGACACGGAGACTGTTACACAGAAGTTAAGTCTGTTCAAGGTAAAACCTCTGTGAGTGATTACGCCCTCAGATTCCATACGTTGGCCGCCACCAGCGGCTGGAACGAGACAGCTTTACTCACAGTTGGATACAAAATTGGCTGTGCCTCTATTGTGGGGCAGAAGGACATTTAATTCCCATCTTTCCAGTTTGACCACCACGCCCTGCGATGTGTACCATTCAGCTAGTAGTAGTGACTACATCCAAACAGCGCAAGGCCTGATAAATACTGGATCTGCCGGACATTACATTTTGCTCGACTTGCTTCACAATCTCAAACTGAAAAGAAAACCCTGCTCACACAAGATGAATCTGAATTCCATCCTGGGAACACCCAGCCCGTTCTCAATCCAAGGCATTATATACTGACGCTTTTGACATTTCGTCTACATCGAACACACATGGCGCCCTTTAGCGTCAATATGAGACGCAGATAGATATGGGCCAGAAGGAGCCTCCTAGCGGTCTAACCCTAACCCTACACCAGACCTAAACCTACCCATAACCGAACAAAGCTCTGTGCGTGTCATATTGACGCTATAGAGTGCCATGTGCGTTCGATGTAGACGAAATGTCAAAAGCGTCAGTATATGACGCCCTAGGATGAGAATGCGCTGGAACACCGCTGGGCCGTAGCTACATCAAGTACTCAAAGACAGTACTAAGGACTCAAAGAAGGTTTCTTATCAGCACAATACTCACTCCATCTGGTGATTTTCCCTGTATTCCAGTTCACCCGCGGGGAATGTTGTGTCATCCACGGACATCCCAAGATGATATCCGCAGTGGAGTCCTGAGGGATGGGTATACGTACCATCTGCCCTACGCCTGTCCCTCATGGACTCAGTCCATACCTCTCGGGCTAGTATTGGTGGCCTGATATGTCAAGACCTTTTCAGTCTGTGCCATCTCACAAACTCCCGTCATCTACCTACATGCAAGCTGGTGCCCTTACCCATTCCGAATCGGCCATTGTCCCACATTGGCATTGATTTTGCTACTGACTTACCACCTTCTGAGTCCCACACATGCATTCTGGTTGCAATGGCCAGACTGAACGCAAGATCCAGGATATCGGGAGATACCTGTGGTCCTATTGCAACCATCACCAGCACGACTGGAATTGCTGGAGGGCAGAGGTTGCACAGAACTCCCTCCGTCAAACCACCACCGGATTAACCCCATTTCAGTGCATAATTGGCTACCAGCCTCCCCTGTTATCCTGGTCAGGGGAGCCATCGGATGTCCATCGGGTTTGGGACTCAGCTCACGTCCATCTCCAGCAAGCAGTACGAAGAAACGAGAGCCAGACCGATGCACAACGATCTGCCACTCCAGCATACCATCCTGGACAAAAGGTCTGGCTCTCAAGTCTCAAGTCTCAGGTACTGTCACAGAGTCAGTTCAGATCAACCGTTCACTCTTCAGCCTTGAACCGCCATGCACCTGCAAAGACACAGAGACTGTTACGCATAAGTTAAGTCTGTTCAACTTACCTTTCACTGAAGGCTTTCCTGTTTCTTCTGCTTGCTCTCTGCTTCCTAAAAATAAGCCATTAGCGTTATTGAGTTACCTGTGATCAGTCTCCTGTCCGCTGACACAAATCACTTGATTTAAATGTTTAACGGTACACAAATGTGTAATTACAATTACATTATATTGTCCAAAGTTTTGGGACGTCTGCCTTTACTTGCACATGTACTTAAATTACATCCCATTCTTAATTTGTAGGGTTTAATATGGAGTTGGCCCACCCTTTGCAGCTATAACATCTTCAACTCTTCTGGGAAGGCTTTCCAAAAGGTTTAGGAGTGTGTTTATGGGATTTTTTTTTACCATTCTTCTAGAAGCGCGTTTGTGAGGTCAGGCACTGATGTTATATGAGAAGGCCTTGCTCGCTGTCTCCACTCTAATTCATCCCAAAGGTGTTCTATCGGGTTGAAGTCAGGACTCTGTGCAGGCCAGTCAAGTTCCTCCACCAAACTCGCTCATCCATGTCTTTATAGACCTTGCTTTGTGCACCGGTGCACAGTCATGTTGGAACAGGAAGGGGCTATCTCCAAACTTTTCCCACAAAGTTGGGAGCATTAAATTGTCCAAAATGTAATGGTATGCTGAAGCATTAAGAGTTCCTTTCACTGGAACTAAGGGGCCAAGCCCAACCCCTGAAAAACAACCCCACACCATAATCCCTCCACCAAACTTTACACTTTACACATTCCACTTGCTGATGTAAGACTTGGATGCAGCTGCTCGGTCTTGAAAACCCATTCCACCATGAAGATCTCTACGCACTGTTCTTAAGTTAATCTGAATGCCACATTTGGAGGCACGTTTGGAGGTCTGTAGCTATTGACTCTGCAAAAAGTTGGCTACTTCTGTGCACTGTGCGTGCGCTGATCCCAGTCTGTTATTTTACGTGGCATACCACTTCATGGCTGAGTTGCTGTTGTTCCCAATTGCTTTCACTTTGTTATAATATCACTAATAGTTGATCGTGGAATAGTAGTGAGGAAATTTCACGAATGGACTTATTGCACAGGTGGCAACCTATCACGGTACCACGCTTGAATTCACTGAGCTCCTGAGAGTGACCCATTCTTTTACAAATGTTTGTAGAAGCAGTCTGCATGCCTAGGTGCTTGATTTTATACAACTGCGGCCATGGAAGTGATTGGAACACCTGAATTCAATGATTTGGAGGGGTGTCCCAATACTTTTGGCAATATAGTGTATTTTTAAATACATGGCATACAAGTTTCAATATAAATTACATTTATACAACTTTAGTTTAACAAATGCTTGTCAGTACATTCTGGAGTACACTTTAACCATATTAAAAAAAAACAATAGAATTGTGAAATTTCACATAAAGATGTACTTAATTCCCACTTAAGTGTGTCAAAAAGCACTCTTAAAAGTTCAACTTGGATTTAATATAGATTAAAACTGTCATTTTTATTAACATAAAAACAACATGCAATTAAGTGTTCAAAAGCATTACAGTTCACACTTATGTATATGTTTTAGAGTACTATTCCCATAACAACTCTTTTTAAATGTGTGCTAAAATGTCGGCAACTTCTTTTTCACAAGATAAGAGAAATATTTAATATTTCTTTAATATTTGATTCAACACTAAAAATTATCAATAAAATGTGTTGTCTAATTAGAATTTGACTATTTTACCCAATATTTGTCTGTGTGCTTTGCTTTGTATTTCATGTTTTAAGAGTTCTTAGTCATTAGCTTAGCAAAATTCTAATGTGAAACTCTGTTTAATTAAGCCATTTGTGTGGTGCATTGACTTGCTACAATAAGCTAATCTCATAGCACACATATTGAAAAGTGATATTATAACTGTAAACTAGCTGGTTTAGCCTTACTTGCGCTAGTTGTTTATTCTATATGAGGCACACTGCATACACGGCAATTATCAACTTATACGCTTCAAGCCAAACTTCGTTCACTTAAAGCAAGAGTAAACAATACGGATGTGACTGTTGGTTTTCTCCTTCTGGTACTGAGGTCACATAGTAAAACTGCACTTATGCATTAGAATAGGTGCGATGATGCATATTTATGACTGAACATATCCAAACAAAGCCTTTATGTGCACACTTTACCCAATAAACAATTAAATAATCTGAGAGACTATAGGCTTTTAGAAGAAAATATAAAAATAAAAGAAAACACATTTACAATAGCAGTATAGTCAGGATTTGTGTGGTAACCGTATAGTTAATATAGCTGAAATATAGCCCTTTTGACAACTAGAGCCAGTCTTCACTATATAAACACTTTTTATTTCTGATACAACTAAACAACACAAAAATATCAAATATTTACCATTTTTCCCCACCAAGACCTTTCACACATCCTCCATTTTTCATTATCCAAACTAACATTACTATGGACACGGGATTCATGCATTTATTGCTTTATCATTTTAAAGTATTTTTTTTTTGTGCTTAAACTTTAGAATGGGTGTGAATAGTAAAACGGAAAAGTTGAGTTTGTTATAGTCAGACTGTCATTATCAGATTCCCCCACTATTATGATACCAACTTGAAGGCTACATCAGATTAGCATAAGAGTGACCAAGTGGCAGTCATAGTCAATAAGAGGTCAAATAGTCATGAAATAGGGTTATTTTAGGTCACATATTTGCTCATTCCTCAGTGCATAAAACAGTGTTATGTGTGGTTTCCAAAAATAATGCATTTACTACATAATATCATGGTCAATTTCCCTGCCCCATCCTAATTCTTCACTCTCTTTTCTCATCTGCTCGCCTCTTCACAGCCAGGCATATTCAGGAGCTGCTCCTTTTACTCGCATTTTGTTCGTCCACGCTATGTGCTCTTTTTCCATACATGCTTCCTGTTCGCAACCATCTCACTCTCTCTCTTTCATAGGGTCATTTGCCTTTTCAGATGAGATTATGAGCTGTAATGGAGGGGGAGGTGTAGACTGCTGAGACAAGGAGAAATGGCCTGCTGCGAGGATGGGAGATTTGATGGCTAGTCGATACAGAAGTAGAGTGAGGGAAAGAATGAAAAAAGAGAAAGAGATGAAGAGGCGAGGTGACATGGAAGAAGAGAAAAAGTTTCTGTATCTTTCTCAAGAAATAAAAGTAGGATTATAAAATGTCTTGTCCATGTCTCTTTGCCTTATTATTGATCAATTTAAATCAATTATTAGAAATAGATGCAGTTATTATCTGTGGATTATGGTAAGTTTTCCTTGAACAAATATGCTCAATTGCTGTAGAACAAAACTGTCTAGTGCATATTGATTTAAAAAATACTTAACACAAAAAATGTACTATTGTAATGGAGCTTCTTCTTTCCACAGCATTATTCCTGCCTCATTTTTCTCATGTGTTGTCATGATAAACATTTTTTTTTTTTTTACAAATAAGTGAAAAAATGTAAACTGAATTATCTTCCCCTTGTAATTTTTTTTAAAGTGTTCCTGTATACATACAAAGGAGCTAAACTGCATGATTATTATTGTCCACATACATTCTGTGATTGTATATACAGTTTGGATTTTGTTTGTATCATATTTGCAAATGTCATGTACAAATTCTTGATTTTATTTTCTATACTTGAAAGGCCATATACCTTATGTTCTGAACTGAAATATTTTATAACTATTGTTTTAAAAATTAAATAAATAAATAATTATAATAATGAGATTCCTTTCAGTGCTTATTTTCACAAATGCAAATATCATGTAAAAATTCTTGATAATATTTTCTCTACTTGAAAGATCATAGACCTTATATTCTGAACCGAAATGTTTTGTATTGTACTGAAAATGAAGTAAGTGATTATAGCTAATAACAATGATGCATTGTTAAAAGTTCAGTTCTTTTCTTAAATTAAGGATGTACTAGGTAGGTGTGCCAGAAATGAATTATGATCAGAAATGAAACATACTTGTGTTTGTTGTTGTGATAAAACATTGTCACTAAAATATTTACCTGACATTCTAAAAAAGTCACAGGAGCAGAAATGATAGTGGCAAAACTTTCGACTTGATGTTAATCTGCCATTTGCCACTGTCAATCCATAAACATGCACCTGTACAGCTCCATATGCATTTGTAGTCTGTGCTGCTTAACTCATACTGAGAGATGTGCACGCAGAGGCTCCTTAAATGCCCTTTATGGGTGCTTTGGGAGACAATGGAGCGACGCTTCCCTAGCATCCCACTCCCCATGTCAAATGTAATAGAGCAGTCCATTGCCACGGTAAGATTTCCATGGTGATGGATGGAGGCGGGAGATGGGGGATAGGGATTAACCTTGGCTTTATGGTTGAGGGCGGGGCTTGATGGCTGACTTTGGGGAGGGAGTGGAGGAAGGCCCCGCCTTTATGCATCATAAACAGGGCAAATGGTGCATATGCAAAGTGCTTCCAAACGAGGAACAATCCATCAGGGTCTTAACGAGGGATTTCTAATCAAACAGAGGTCAGAATGCATGGGGACAATGACAGGAGAATTGGACGTATCAGGGTACTGAAAAGATTACTTTCTCTTACTACTTTCCCTTTTTTTCTTTGACTCTCTCATACATAGACATATACTGCCCGTGTGACGTATGTAAACAAACACTTACACAGAGACACTCAGTAAGAACAGAGCTGTCACGTTGCCTGACAATGTCACTTCTGTTGGCATCAGTGAACAGAATGAAGTCAAACTCACCCCCCCCCCACACACACACACACTGTCAAATGCCTCTCTTTGACGCTAGTGGTCCCTTGGGTGTACAGACTGACAGAGACAGAGCTCTATTTAGGACACACTAAAAGCTGTACTGGACAGACACCTGAAAGTTGGTCAGGGGGCCAAAGCATACACTACTGTATCTACTCCAGTATTTTTCTGGTCTTTTTTAATGTTGATTTATGTATTTTTTGTTTTGTTTATGTTTTTTGGGAAGCTTTTGCAAGTTTAAGTTTGTCAACCACTCCTGCTCAGTTATTTTATTTTATTTTCAATATTGTGTGGCTGGATTAATTTATTTTTTTTATTGTTCTTTGTTTTATTTAAGCTTTTGTAGGTTTAGGTTTATGTCAACCGGCCTGATTATTTATTTTGTTTTGTTTTGTTTTGTTTATTTTCATAAATATCATTAGCCTAGATTACATGCTATATCAGATCATTAGGCAATACTTTACAATAAGGTTTCATTTGATAACATTAGTTAACTACATTAGATAACATGAACTAACAATGAACAATATTTCCACAGCATTTATTAATCTTAGTTAATGTTAAAAGTTGTATCTGTTAACATTAGTTAATGCACTGTGAATTAACCTGAACATAAGCATTTTTTATTTATTTACTAACATTAACAAAGGTAATACTGTAAGAATATATTGCTAGTTCATGTTATTTAGTGTGAAAATTAAGCGCTTTAAAAAATAGATATTTTGTGTGTGCATCTGTCTGTCTACATACAATAGGAATGTCAGGAGCAAATAAAAAAATATTGTCCATCATATCTTCTATGAATTCAGTCTCTCTCAGTGTGTAACTCCTAATCCAGCACACACACACATCTAACGCCTGTGACTGAACTGGTGGTGAGGGTTTCCCCTGATTGCTTGTGAGTGATTCCCCCATCAGACGGAGACACGGGGCAGGCTGCTCCACTCCAATAGTGTGAGAGTGTGTGTTTGTCTCTCTCTGTCACCCCGTGGCTGTAATGTGAGGGGACATGTACGATTGACCTCCACATCACTGCTAACAGAGTGTCCAGCCAGTAATGTGCTGTAAAGAAAGACAGACTATTAACCCTCCTGCCCTGCACACACACTGTGCAATGGGTTTGTGTGAGTGCATGTTATTGGAGGATGTCGAAGCCTAACATGTCATTGGGTCATTTTTATGGCCATGTCAGTTAAGACACATCAACAGCAGAAAGGATTTTTTATGGTTTTCATACAGCCACTCAACGGATCATATCTTGTATGAAGCCTGCCTTTTACCCAACCCCCGCTCAATGCGAATGGACACTTAAAGCGATAGTTTCAAGATATAGGCCACTCGTGTTGTTCCAAACACGTATGACCTTCCGCCTTCTGTCGAAAATAAAAATAAAAATTTAGCAGAATGTTCCATACAATGAAAGTGGATGGGGACCAGGTGCTATCAAGCTCCAAAAAAGGCAAAACAGCACCATAAAAACACTGTGAAAGTGGTCCATACAACCCATGTACTTTTTCTGTCTTTTTAAAGGGATAGTTCACTTTGAAATAAAATTTTAGCTTACCTCAAGGGCATCCAAGATGTAGGTGTCTTTTTTTCCGCAGTAGTTTCAATTTTGATATTTTTAGGTCAAACCGTTCTTGTCTTTCAGTCATATAATGCAGGTCTATGGTCACTGTCTCAAAGAGCATGCACAGAGTCCAAATTAAAACAATTCCCCATCGTCCAAATTAAACAATTCCCCATCGTAAGTACACATTGATGGCCTAAGATGGCCTAAGACACGAAACAAGCGGTTTGTGTGAGAAAACGAACAGTATTTATATTGTTTATACCTCTTGAACACAGCCACGTCCAAGTGATCTGAGGGCGCGAGCACATCCTGGTGTGTGACGTGTGCGCAGACTGGTGCATAGATATATATACACTAGATGTCGCCTGATGAATGTCTTTAAGGCGACTTCTAGTGTATATATATCTATGCACCAGTCTGCGCACACGTCACACAGCAGGAAGCGCGCGCGCCCTCAGATCACTTGGGCGTGGCTGTGTTACAAGAAGTATAAACGATATAAATACTGTTCGTTTTTTCACACAAACCGCTCGTTTCGTGTCTTAGGCCATCAATGTGTAGGCCTACTTACGATAGGGAATTGTTTAATCTGGACGATGGGGAATTGTTTTAATTTGGACTCTGTGCATGCTCTTTGAGATAGTGACCATAGACCTGCATGAAATGACTGACAAACAAGAACGGTTTGACCTAAAAATATCAAAATTTAAACTACTGCGGAAAAAAAGACACCTACATCTTGGATGCCCTTGAGCTAAAACATACCAAAATTTAATTTCAAAGTGAACTATCCCTTTAAGTCTTCTTAAGTCATATAATAAAAACAGAATAAAATCAAGCATTACAATTTGTGCTTGATGGTCACAATGCAATTTCATTGTATGCAACAGCAGCTTGGAAATTCAGCTGAAACACTTTTTTTGTGTGTTGCACTGAAAAATAAAGTTATATGTGTTTTTAAACATAATGGAGAAAGTAAATGATAACAGCTTTTTAGGTGAACTATATAACCTTACATAACTAAGTGAACAACTATGTAATACAATTAACAAGAGTATTCTAAATCTTTAATTCTTAAAAAAGTTCTACCTCAACATCACTCCTGTCTAGTGAGTGGTTTGCACGAACATTGAGAGAACACGTATATTTGGGATTTCTAATGTTCTCTGGACATTAGAAGAGCATCAGTTTCCAGCGTGCAGATAATCTGAGGTGACAGCTTACCGCCATCAGCCTGTCGGCCTGTCATCATGGCAATAAAAGCTGATGGAGGGTGATTGGAAGCGATCCCTGTCCCCTCTTAGTGTCACGCCGGATGACAGCAGTCCTCAGGCGGGGGATGGAGTGGACGGAAAAGAGAGGGAAAGGATAGAAAGAAGAGGCAGGATAGCTGAATGGCCGTGGCAGACTGTCCCAGAGGATCTGTCCCTTCACTTTGACCCTCTGACCCTGAGGACAGATGTGCACCTGGACAACAAAACCATAGACACACATGCAAAGACACACAAATAGATACAGATAGATCTTCTGTGCAAATAGATTAAGATGTGCTGATCTACATTCATTTATACAGTACAGCAAAAAAAAAACATGCACATGTCATGTAAATAGACCTGCATATTTTCTTTCTCATGTGTATGAATTCTGTGGCAGTATTTATTTATTTTTTTCTTCTGAAAATGTACAAACCTATACATTAATGAATAGGAAAATGTGGGAAAATGTAACAATGCCAAAATTTATCGAAGACTTGGTAGCTGTCACATTTACTCATTTACACATTTACAGTCAATTTCTGTACCGTACAATCTTAAAAAAACAAAGCTATTGAACATTTCCACCTTTTTGCCCAAGAAAAAAGTACAGTTTATTAAACAAATATTGACCCCAACAGAAAGACATGCTGTCATATGCGGCAAGTTAAACAGGCTTTAAATTAAAAAGCAAAATAATCATGCAACACAAAACTTAATAAAACAGTAAAAATGGAAAAGGCAACATATTAAGATTTCAGTATATAATTATTATTATCTATAATTCGAGTGGTTATATTTACACAATTTAAAACGTGACAGTTTGCCACAATCAAAATGTGACAACTAGGCCCAATTTTATTACTTTTTTAATTCTGTCTTGAAAACGCAGATGAGAGAACATATTTGTGACTTCGCTTTGCCCTCTTAATGTACAGATTATAAATTTATAATTGACCCCCCCCCCCACCCCAAACACATTGGTAATCACTGCCTTATATTTTGTCTGTTCATCATCCAGAGCTATTGAATGGCTTCAGATGATTTTAAATATTTCGAGATATAGTCGTATTAACTTCCTAATAACTTTTTGAAGTTTTTTGAAGCTCCAGTGGTTGATCCGTGTCCATTCTGCAGAAGAAAGCAAGGGTTGGAACAGGGTTGGAACAACATGTAAAGGATGTCAAAATATACATTTCAGCTATCTACCTTTTTAAAGGTCAGGAGTCAGAACAGTATTAGGGAAGTTGATAAAACATTATATTTGTAAAACTCTGACTCGTTCTCTGTGCCTCTCATGTCAAGGCTCAAGATTTACCCACCACTTTTGTTCTGTCCATCCTCTCTCTCTCTCTCTCTTGGCCCCGGCATCGATCTCTGTCGGTATCCAATGTCAAAGACACATTCAGAGATGCTTTTCCTCTCTCGTTAATAATTCACATTGCCTGAATCATCAATAATAATTCTCACCAAGCAATCATTCAGCTTTACCACCATTCACCCTGGGTCTCCTTCTCTTACTCTTTGTCAGTCTCATACATCTCTTCTGAGTTTTTCTTCTCAGATCACATGTGCCCTTTCTCTTAAAGTCAACATGAAATCATAACTGACCAGATTTACTTTCTTGATGTAAGTTCCTGTCTTATTGTCGGGCGATTCATCACTGCATGTTATTTGGCTTAATAATCAAAATGTAGAAATCTGAACTACTTTCTTTTTCCGCTGACGCCTCTTATGCCAAAAAAGATAAGACCAAAGCTAATAGACTCAATAAACCATTTTTTCTTAGTTATGGTTGATTGCACTATAAGTATTATTGAATGTAACATAAGTACTGTATGGTTTCATTTTTTATATTATTTCCATTTATAAATCAAATTAACAGTTACCAGGGATGCTGTCCAGCATGCGACACCTCAGAGGCCCTATACATTCTCTGTTGTACTGTTCTCTGAAATGACAGGCGCCAGTGCGGAGGAAATATCAGCTGAATCAGCAAGATGCAACTATGAGAAGTATTGTTTCCTTTAAATTCACCTTAGGTACACTTTAAATTGTTCATATGCCGGTGGGAGATAAAACATTAAAACATATGACAGAATCTAGTATGATTGTGTGTTCTAAGGTGTGTTTTTGCAGTTTACATTTTAGATATTCAAGATATTCACTTAAAATAATTTTATGAAATTAGACTCCTATCTATCTATCTATCTATCTATCTATCTATCTATCTATCTATCTATCTATCTATCTATCTATCTATCTATCTATCTATCTATCTATCTATCTATCTATCTATCTATCTATCTATCTATCTATCTATCTATCTATCTATCTATCTATCTATCTATCTATCTATCTATCTATCTATCTATCTATCTATCTATCTATCTATCTATCTATCTATCTATCTATCTATCTATCTAGGCCTACAATATATATATATATTGTAGGCCAATTTGAATGCAGTCTAATTTCATAAAATTATTTTTAAATATAAGAGTGAATTATATGTATATGTATATATATGTGTGTATATATATATATATATACAGTATATATATATATATATATATATATATATACATTTTATTGTATTTGTACAGTAAACGTGTTTTTTTATTTCTAATTATAAAAAAAAGACCAATTGTTCAGCATACAGACTTTTTCTAAGCATAAACAACTGTTAAGCTATATATGGGAATATTCTTTGAATATTTTATAAAGAGGAGTGATTGCATTGTGAGGCACATTTGCAATGTCTAAGCTACAAAAAAAGAAAAAAATACTTAAAATGGGAATTTGTGCAAATTTTTTACATTTGTGTTTAGTTTTAGTCTTTAACTGATTGTCCCTATAATTTGTCCCTACTTGTATGTCCCTACATGCAAGTATGTCCCTACATATGATTAAACCCAGACCTTTCTGTTCAAAATCCAAAGATTTTTTTCAAATTCCAAACAAAAAAATCAGAGACAGAGGCATGTTTTCATTTCCTCTGTAAGACTAAAGCTGCAATCTCAGAGCCTATCCAGCCACACTTCATGTTCAAATAAATGGACCTGCACAGAAAAAGAGAGAGAGGAGAGAGACTGTCTAATGTGTACGTAAAATCTCCAGCGGGGCTCGTGCCAAGTGTAAGTGGTTGAGTGATATTGGCAAAAAGACACAGGAGAAAAAAAAGCACGTAAGATTTAGGCATTTTCCTTAATGCTATAAGAGGTTATTGATATTTTGATTTTTGCTGTGGGGCAGCCCATGCTGATACAGCATCTTTGTAGCCGTCCGTTTATGGGTGAAAGACATGCAACTCGCTCCCAGAAAATCCTCCTCTGGGAATGCTGCAGCAAGTTTAGGTGAGAGAGACAGGGGGAAAAAAGAGAAATGGTACTTCTTATGTGAATTGAGACACTGCCAATAAGCAAACCCTCTCTTTGTAACTCTTATTTAGCTGGTGAACTAGTTTTGCCCTAAAATTAATTATTACACTAAAACAGATTGATTCCCTCCGTTATTAAAATAACCCATTTTGATACTCTTCCAATGTCTGTGGCCAAATTACAGCACTTACAGAGAGAGCCCCCACTGTATAAACAATATGTATTCTTTATGACACATCTAATGTAATAATCAAAAAGTAATGTTTAAAGTAATAATCATAAACAACATTTACAGTACTTTTTGATGTAGAGAAAACAAGAGAGAGACAGACACATATATGTACACTACTGTTCAAAAGTTTGGGGTCTGTTTGATTTTTGATTTTTTTTTTATGTTATTGTCCCTTATGATCACCAAGACTGCATTTATTTGATCAAAAATGTTTGCAATTTAAAATAACAGTTTTCTATTTTATTATATATTAAAATGTTTAAATAAAATTTTAATTACTTTGAATTTATTGAATAAATAAAACTGTATTCCTGTGATGGCAAAGCTGAATTGTCAGCAGTCATCACTCTTTCAGAAATCATTCTAACATGCTGATTTGTTTTTCAAGAAACATCTATTATTATCAATGCTATATTGAGATCTGCTTGTTATTTTTGTGGAAACTAATGTGGTACACTTTTTTTTGTTTGCATTCTTTAATGAATAAAATGTATTTACAGTCTAAATATATTACACATTCTCTACAATATGCTGTTGATGTACGTATATAGATGTATATTTATGGCATCTGTGTGTGTCAGGACATAAGAGTTAATTGATGAGCCCCCCTCTCTCCTTCCCCTCTGGTACTGTCAGTACTGACTGAGAGCAGGGTAAATAAATATTAGTCCCTCACTCTCTCTCTTTAACCACCGGAAAGCAGTAATCACCACAGACCTTAGACTCACACACACACACACACTCATGCATTAGTCCTTGGTGCTGTTCTTTAACGACCCCCATAGGGATGATGCTTTGTTAGCGTATATCAGCTTCAGTGGGCCTGTTGCACCCGCTGTGCTTAAGTTGGATGTTGTCTCAGCTGTGCCGTAAGTGGTTACACACTACAAAATCTTAGTGTGTCACATCACTAAACTTAATTAAAACAAAACGAACATGCACACACAGCGGGAGAGAGCAATGAATACATGTGAGTCTCAGTTTGTTACCTTGTGGTTGTGCATGTTTCTGAAAACTTCAAGCAGTTCAGGAAATGAACTGTGGTTTAAATAATGTACAGCTATAATCATCTAAACTCTTAAAAGTTCCATAAAGAAATTTTAATCCACAGAATCTTTCCATTGCACAAAAGGTAAACTAATATACACTTTAATATCATTTAAAAATTGTATGACATGTATATAAATGTACTTAATAATTATATATTTGTTTTCATGAAGTTTATATTTCAAAATATATTAACTTGTATATATTTATTGTATATATATATATATATATATATATATATAATATTTAATATATACCATATACTGTATATATATATATATATACCATATATACTCCATTTAATATGGAGTAGCACACTACAGTCAAAATTATAATCAAGTACTTGCTTTAGTATGTTAGTCAATACAACAAAATAAGAGTACTTATTTAAAGCACAACAAAATATTATGTACTTTAACGTAAAACTTTTAATTTTACATTATTACAAAGTGCACTTTTTAAAAGTGTGTGTTAAGAAACAGTCATACAAGTGTATCTCTATAAGTAAACTTACTGTAAGTGGTATTTAATTTCATTGATATTTTATCTGCAAGCACAGTTTTTAAAACACATATTTTTAATAAGATTTGAAGTACTATAATACAGTTAAGAGCACTTCTCACACTTTTCACAAGGATTAATAGTATTCCTTTACCTGAAATCACACAAAAACTTTTTTTCAGGCAGGACCAGCTATGCATGAGAGCAAACAATGATGTGGTGTCTCTATGAAAAAGATGAATGTCTATTTCACTGGTCCGCAGGACTAATGTCACCTCGCTACGCTTAAAGATTTTAAGGTGACGTCGTTACAGTGTAATTATACATTTAAGTACTGATTAATATTAATTAACAACATGTACAGTACTTAATATAGGGTTACGATCATGGTTTGGTTTAGGAATAGCTGCATGCAATTGTGAATAATATATTGTTATTAGGCTACTATACATGTAACGTGTAACAAGGAATGTGTAAAATAAAGTGGGTAACACTTTATTTTACAGTGTCTTTGTTACATATGTTATATGTACTTACCATAGTAATAACAGTAAATGATGCATAATTACATGCAATTAACCTTCAACCAAATCCTAATCCTACCCTAACCCTATAGTAAGTACATGTAGTTACTTAATATTACTCAGTACTTAAATATATATGTAACAATGATACCTTAAAATAAAGTGTAACCATAAAGTGTCACTAAGATGTTATCGATATTTTTTTGAATGATAAAAACATAATCAGATATAACTTGCATAGACTATTACATTAAACGCCAATCTAATAGAACAAACCATGTGATCGAAGTGTGCCATTTTCTGTTGACCATCTCACTTTATAAGATATGAATGTTCTGTAACTGTACCTTGACTAAACGCCTGACTGTCATCCTATTTAGTCATCAAGGCTGCTGCACAGAGGGCCAATGGAAACACAGCAGTACTGAAGAACCATCCAGCTCAGGGATATGTGACACCCATAGGACAACCTCACCTGTGTGTGTGTGTGTGGGTGTGTGTGTGTGTGTTTCAGAAGGGCGTAAAGAGAGAGACAGAGAGTTTTCAGCTTTCAAAATAAACAAAATCCTCAGTGACAGATTCACCTCGTTCTATAAGTGTGTGTTTTTGAGGAGCAGAAAGAAAGAGAGAGAGAGAGAGAGAGAGAGAGAGAGAGAGAGAGAGAGAGAGAGAGAGAGAGAGAGAGAGAGAGAGAGAGAGAGAGAGAGAGAGAGAGAGAGAGAGAAGCTAAGGTGTCATTTAAGGGTCAGCGCTTGCTCTCACTTCCTGTCTGTATTGATAGTTGTTTCCTGCTGGTGTAGGAAGAGGCTAACGGGTAACAGGAGAGAGTGTTTGCACTGCCACACACTCTGATTGTGTCTGCAGAAAAAAAGCCTACTTGATAAATTATGAATGAGAGACTGATGGAGGGGATAGGAGGATGAACGAAAAGAGGGAGGAGGGACAGCAGGAGGATGAGATGGGGTGACGTTGTGGTGTTATCTCCGGCTACACCAAAACAGCTGGAGAACTGAAAGGGAGATAAGTACTGTACCACACACACACACACACACACACACACACACACACACACACACACACACACACACACACACACACACACACACACACACACACACACACACACACACACACACACACACACACACACAAAAGACAACTAGACAATAGCCCCAAAATCCATGTTCTACAGTAAAACTATGGAGATATCACTTAATCTGCTATTAGAATGTATGACCTCAAATGTACTCTTTCTCTGATTTTTTTTCTCTGAACCATTTTTTATGTTTTTGTAGTGTACTTTTTAGTGCACCATCTCTCAGTGTTGAGCTTCAGATCTTTTGCTTTTTAGCCCATGAAGAGGGTAAGAATTAAAGAAAGATGTAACAGTAAACTAAATTAAAGCCTGCCTTACATTTGATCCATAATTGATTATGTTCATGTGGGATGATATGTGAGGAATAAAAAAGTATAAAGAAAGCGAGAGAAAGGTAGATGGAGGGGGGTGGTGGCTAACAAGCTTGTCTCCTTCTGGATGACGGCTTTGTGACCGCAGGTTGAGCAGAGACGGGCTCGCTTTTCCCTGCTTGATGTTTTGCCTTTTTTTCTTTTTTAATGAGTGTCAGGACTGTTCTTTTTCTTTACAAGGAAAGGAGAGAGGGGGGAAATCAGAACAACAAAACAACAAGAAAGCAGAAAAAAGACCAAAAGAACAAGCGTTTTTGATAAAGTGCTTACAGAGCGATTACTGTGAGTTGTGCAGAGATGGCGCAGCGCTCACACAGGGCGAGAAAGCATGGCAAAGACATGTGCTTGCCTAGTGTAAAAACTTGAGAAATGGAATATAGTCATTTAGAAAAATTCATCGGATTCAGATGAACTGAACAAAAAAGTGTTCCCAAATGAATTGCCTTAATAGAGTAAAATAAAATAATGTAATATACAATAAAGTAGCATTAAGTTATAAAAGTTTATTGTTTAAAAACAAACATAAAAGTGGTCCACATCATGACTCATGCTCTATATTCCACATTTTCTGAAGTCAAATGATAGCTTAGAGTCATATGAACACTTTTATGATGCTTTAATTATGTTTTTTTGAAGCCTAAAATCCCCTGGTCACCATTCACTATTATAGTATAGATTTGTATCTCTTTTTTTTTCACGGATTTTTGAGGTGAAGTAATATCAGCTTTGAGTGGGAGATACATTTTCCAATGGTTTAGTTCGAGTGTGGGGTTTTAATACTGAGCCGTTTTTTTGAGCGGCAATCCTCTCAGACTCATGAATCTCACCAGAAGGAGGCATGATGAAATGGACAGACAGTATTTGAAGGGCTTCGCGCGCAGCCCGTCTCATCCTCACTCGCACACTTAGAGTCCCTCACCAGAGTGTCTCTTCATTAGAACGCTTCTCCTGTCAAAGCCACGATGATAATCCAACCTTTCAAGTGACTGGAGAGAAGCGGCGGAGCTCTTTGTCTGCATTTAATACATACGATGAAATGGAAAACAAAAGGAGGGAACAATGAACACAGGCTATTATTCTCACTCAAACTGACTTTTATCTGCATTTAAGATGTGACAGGAGATAAATAATATTTCTCTAGCTGTCAGCAGTGTTCTTTACTGTTGCCGCACGGAGGCATTCCAAAGTTTTTAGCGCCTTTTAAAATGCAGATCCTATTGAATTCTTCATGAGAGATGTGGGGGGAAAAAACTGAAAAACCATGAACAAATGAGACCAGGCAAGTTGAGGTCTACTTAACAGTAAATACGATTGACAAAGACAACAGAGGAAGCTGTGTTGATCCTTTTGGTGAAGATAAGGAATGAAATCCATGCTGAACTCTCTGTAATTGCTCATGAAAGCCAAACTACATGCTTTCTCCTCCACGCATCATCTTCTCTTGTCCTACTCTGTTATTCCACCTGACCAAGGCCTGGATTGCTCCTGACTGTTGGAGACGTTGTTTGGAGATACGTGGTGACTGGTAGCTTTTTAGGTGCTGCCACTACAGGACATGTAAGGGCTGTGACAGTAGCTGTGCTGCCCCTGCCTGGCCTTGTCACCTTGGTTACAGTCTACCCTCATAGTGTGTCACAGTCTGGCATCATACACACGGACTGCACCACTGAACTCCATATTTCTTCTTCGTCTTCATGTTGGACTGACAGCATTAAGCCAATATCAAAATGAGCAAATTTGTGAACTGAATGCATAATCAGATTCCAAAAATGAAGTATGTAATTAGATAATACTAAGTTTTAAAATACTCATTATCAGATTACAGTTTTTTTTTTTTGATGAGATGATGATGAATAGCTGTGAAATACTGTCTTCATCATGTGACCTTCACTAATTATTGATTCTGGAAATCTTGCCAAAATATATTTCAAACCTGGAAAACTTTGGAGGTGTAATGTAATTTTCATGTTTATTAATGTTTGTTTATTATTCCCAAACTTTGTTGTCAGTCGAACCACACTGACCTAAAATACTTCAAGTACTTGTAAATGGTACTTGAACTATTTAACTAATTTGAACTAAAATTCAACTTGGATGTTTAAGTCCTTTCAACTTAAATTACATTAAATTACATAGCTGACTTAAAAAAATGAGTTGAATGTAACTTATAACAAATTTGAAAACTGCTTAACTGAAATGAAATTTTAAGATTTCAATAATTTACCAACACATTCACGGTTCTTTGATGGTCACGTGACATTTATCACTGTAATGTTCCAGTTTGTTTTCATTCATCACGTGTTTCTTTGTCTTTGTTTTCCTGCCACTCATCAGTCACCATGGACACTAACACTAATCACCACACCTGTTCATCTTTTAGTTAATCATCTCTGTGTATTTATGTTCCTGTGTTCTGTTCAGTGTCCAGTCACGCTTACATTTAGTGTGTATGTTGCTTTACCTGTTCGCCTGTTATTTGGATTCTTATGATTAAAACTTTGTGCTGGAACTCTCTTCTTCATCTTCATCTGTTTGCTTGCAACCACAAATAAAAAAAAATTCATCTTTTTTTAGTGTTCACGTGTTATTTTAATAGTTTAAAATGTATTTATTTTAATTTTACATTGTTATGAATTAATTAATGAATTATTAACTCACAAACCCTGCAGTTCCTTCACAACAACAAAGGTTGGTGATATTTAATGCACTTCATACTATTGATAAAGAATGGAATGTCTTTTTTTTTAATGGAATGTTTATTTTCAGATCAATATGGTCCAAAATAATTCAAAGTACATTGTAAAAAATAATATGATCAATACTTCATGACAACATATGTTTTTACATTGCTTTAACTATTAAAAATAAGTTAATACATTTTTCAACTTTTTTATTTAATACAAGATACATTTTTTAAGTCAGTTTAAGTTGAAATTACTTAAACAACCAAGTTAATTGTACTTACAAATTTAAGGCAACAACTTTTTTTAAAGTGTTTGTAATAAACGAGATCAAAAGTAATCTAAAATAAATAAAAAAAGTAGTCAGATTACATTACCTAAAAGATGTAATCTAATATATCATGTTACTAACTAAAAATGTTGTAATGTAATTTGTAATCATTAATGCACAATTTCTAAGCATACCCAGCACTGCGAGTAATCAGACTGAAATAAATGTATTTAGTAGGAACAATGTAACATGTTTAATCTCCTTCTACTTATTGAAACAAAAATAAAAGACTAAGATGAAGATGGAGTGCTGTACAAGAAATTTATTTTGATGGTCATTAACACTGCAGGTTCAGAACCACAACCCCTAAATAATGTTAAGGCACACACATACTATACTGTGCATACATAAAAATATAAACAAATTATAAGGAAAGGCCTTTGTTAAATGAAATGAAATGAATAGTGTGTGTGTGTGTGTGTGTGTGTGTGTGTGTAACTGTGTCTCTCTCTCTGTGTGTGTGTGTTCATGAGTGGATGATTAGATTTCCATTAATGAGAGGAGATAATGATGGGGTGGGTGGACGCTTCAGTATGGGGGGTGAATTAAAATAGCATTGACTATGTGGCAGTGCATGCTATAAATTAGGTGTGGTGTGGTCAGTCTGCCAAAACTCCATTACATCTTCCTATCCATCCCAGATTAGAATATACCTCCACCCCTCCACTCCTTAAGCCCTCCTCGCTCTCCTTTCACCACAGGCCTGTGACCCACTGCGTATAATCAAATGAATTAACATTCCCCAGATCTTTAGCTCGTTAATCTATTTGTAGCGGTCAGCATAAATGCGTCACAGTCTTTTTTCTAGCCGCAGTTGTATCATGAGAAAAACGAAACAAGACTAAGTTTCCCATACACATACAAACATGCACATTGATCATTATATCTACTTCTATAGCATATCATCGTTATTAATTAAGCTAACCCACGCCTGCAAATATATATTTATATAGCAGCCATTACTCCAATTCTCAGTTACATGATCTTTCAGAAATCACTCCAATATACTGATTTGGTGCTCAAGAAACATTCCATATTTTTATCAATGTTTGAAACAGTTGTGTGCTGCTTTTTTTCTTTTTTGTGGAGACCAGAACATATTCAAAATAACATTTATTTGAAATAGATGTTTTTGTAACCATACAAATGTCTTTATTGTCACTTACAAACAATTTAGTGTGCCCTCATTGAATAGAAGAAAAAAACTTTTGAATGGTAGTGTATGTATTATTTTACATTTTGGTGTCCCCAAAATAAGCTTTTGTTTTATTCTGCTTTTACACACACACGCACGCACGCACGCACGCACGCACGCACGCACGCACGCACGCATGCACACACACACACACACACACACACACACACACACACACACACACACACACACACACACACACACACACACACACACACACACACACACACACACACACACACACACACACTCACCCTAAACCTACACATCACAAAAACTTAATTTCTGAAAAACTTAAAAGACTGTATGAGCTGTTTTTCTCATGCATGGGAGACAAAAAATAGTCCCCATAAGGTGAAAAATGACTCGTATTACTATCCTTGTGGGGACATTTGGTCCCCATAATGTAGGGAATACAAGGTACACACACACACACACACACACACACACACACACACACACACACACACACACACACACACACACACACACACACACACACACACACACCTTTTCCCATCCGCTGTGTGAGATGTTAGCGAAATAAAAAACAATTATTCTTTAAAGATTATTCATATCTAAACATCAGAAACATTTCAATTTTAAAACAATTTTGCATAACATTATGCAAAAAAGAAAGTCTTAAAATCACCATAGTATAAGAGCAAACTCTGACGCCTTATTTCACACACCCAAATATCATGGAGCAACCCAAATTCGATAAGACACCTACTTTAGCCAGAAGACAAAAGAGTTCACTCTCACACAGATGTTCGGTTTATTTCAGAGCATCTCATCTGCTAATCTATTCAAATCAGCTCTTCTCCACCTGTTAATGTATTCAGCACTGAAACGAGAGAGGCATCGTCACCTCGTGGAGCGCACAGGTGAATTCCCCTGCGGAAGTCTTTTGCCCCGCGTGTGTTACAGCATGTGTCTTTACCCCTGTTCTACATGTGCAGCGAGGAGCCCACCGCTGTTATTTTCTCACCTGTGTGTCAGTGAGTCCCCAGGGTCCTTCTGAGGTTCACAAAAGCAGATATATGGCTTTTGTTCATTAACACTGGTGAACAAGAGAGAAAGCTAATTGCATAGCTAATGCAGAAAGCTATTTCGGTTTGCTATAAAACTGGTCTTGGTACATCTTTTTATGGTGCAAATCTATTAAACCTTTCTTTTCCCCAAACCTCCTTTTTTCTTTATCTCTCCCTCTGCTTTAAGTTTCATCCATTACTCAGTCAGTATACACCACTGTGTTGTTTATTTGCTGTTGTCTTTACCATGTCATACAGCTTGAGGGAAAGAAAGTGGCTGTCCAGGTGTAGTCAGGATCAGGAAGAGAAAGCTGTTTGTCCTCCTGAGAGAGCTCAGCTCTGATCCGTCTCTTTCTTTCTGTCCCTCTTCCTCTAACAAGGGAAGATTTGTGCAGATTTCCTCTCCATCGCAGGAAGAATAGATCCCCTTCATCCTTCTCTCTGTCCATTTATCTCGCTCTTCTCTTCCCAAGAGCAGCAGCAATCCCAAAGCTGCATCAGAGTGCCAGGAGAGAAAGCCTCTCATAAGTCTCTCCTTCTGAAGACTGACATACAGCCTTAATGTGTACACACAAACACAAACAAACACCACGTTGAACTATTACTCATTGGTACTGTATATGGTACATAGGGTAATTAAATATAACTAATTAATCAATGCAAGATAATTCATAAAATAATAAACTCATAATTTTATAATATAATATAATATAATATAATATAATATAATATAATATAATATAATATAATATAATATAATATAATATAATATAATATAATATAATATAATATAATATAATATAATATAATATAATATAGGAAAACAACAGCACAAGCATCAGTAAATATCAGCAATTTTTTAATGAAATTCTGGGTTTGTTTAAAATTGTTTATCATGTTCTATAGAAAAGAAATAAAAACAATATTATCAGACATGAAAAAAGTCCCTTCATGTAAACTAACTCATAATGTTTTCATTTCCATCCTGTTAATCATGTATACAAGTCTAGCATACATTTTTATAGAAATACTTCTTACATTTATTTAAAACCACTAGCATATTCATTAAAAAAGTGCCAAAAGGTGCTTAACATAATTTTAAATTATGATCATTACATTAGCATACAGTACATACATAACCCACACAAAATCTCTGCACTGCCTTTCTCTCTCACCTCACCATACTCCTGAAATAAAGCACATTAAACAAATCAAAAGATTGGTCTCTGCGAGCTGAGTAAAAGTCCAGTGGTAGTAAATATCCTCTTTTATTTATTGTCTTCCATTAATTTATTGTTGAGAGGAGTGTGTGAATCTGAGCTCATCCACAGTCTTTCTATAAGGGAGACTTGCTGTGGAGGCATTCGGAGGAGGTTGCAATGAAGCGGGCCACAGACTGTGAGCTCTGGGGGACAGCTTTGTATCACCCGTTCATCCCTCTATCCCTCCACCGCTTCATTCCTCCATCCATCTATTTCTTCACTCCTTCCCCCGAACCCCTGTCTCAAACACCCGGACAGTCATTTACCCTGTCTTATGATGTCGTCACACTATGTTAGTGAAGGCTGGCTAGCTGCTTCGCCCCTCATCTCATACACACGCGCGCACACACACACACACACACACACACACACACTGTCCCCCAATCCTTACTGACCTGCTCTTCCTACCACACACACACACACACATATAGATACACACTTCCAGAGTGGTCAGTGCGAGAGCAAGAGCTGCTGACGCAGGATCGCCACGGTAACAAGCTTACCTGCGGATAATCTTCTCAAAGAAATTTCAAGGGAGACGAAAAGGAGGCAGTGTGAGAGCGAGAGAGGAGGAGAGAGATAGAGAATGGAGGGGGGTGGGGATGGAGCGGAGAAGGAGAGAAACTTAGTTAAGTTTTCTGAGTCACTGACTTGCTGCACCAAGCAGTTTCCATTCTGACAGGCAGCTTACCCTGGTGGTCAAGCATTTTCCAATGCCCCTATAGCCAAAGGAGAAGGAAACAAAGGGTTAGAATGGAGGTATGAATAGATATCGCTAAACATTCCGATTTTCCCAAGATAGCGCACAGGAAATATGGCCATTCCAATGTGAGTGGAAGGAACTGCACAAACTGTGCCTCAACCGGACATATTAAAAGGATAATTCACTCAAAAATAAAAATAAAATGTTATTATACTCAGTTCATAGTAACTAGATGCCAGACAAAAAAAAAAACAACACACACACCATAACACCATCGTAAAAGTGATCCACACAATTTGTGCACTATACACAAGCCATAGTGAAGCCACTTCTGAAGCCATACAAAAACTTTATATGAAGAACAGATCCAAATTGAAGTTGTTATATACTTCTCCACTTTCATTTTCAGCTATTGTTTGGCTCCAGAAGTAGTTTTATGATATTATCATTTTTCTGAGCTTGATTTAAAAAAACAAACATCAACATATTGATTTGAAACAACATTTTTGGGTATGAACTATTTATCTAAAGGGTTAGTTCACCCAAAAATGAAAATTCTGTCAGTAATTACTCACCCTCATGTTGTTCCAACCCCGTAAGACTTTCGTTCATCTTCGGAACACAAATTAAGATATTTTTGATGAAATCTGAGTGCTGGATCACTCCTCCACAGGCTTATGGACACTTCTCTTGGCCTCGAGTCTTTTCATGTAGTGTAATAGCATAGCGCGTCTGTGTTGCACGTCACACGTAGGCTCACTATTGGCCGACGCTGGTCATGTACGTGATACGTGGTGACGTGCAACACAGACGCGCTACGCTATTACACTACGTGAAAAGACTCGAGGCCCAGAGAGAAGGAAATGAAAAGTGGAATAAAGTCGTTATTTTTGTTTGTTTTTGCGCACAAAAAGTATTCTCGTCGCTTTATAAACTTAAGATTGAGCCACTGGAGTCACTTGGACTATATTAACAATGTGTTTAATACATTTTCTGGGCCAGCAAGTTATAGTGTCCATAAGCCTGTGGAGGAGTGATCCAGCACTCAGATTTAATCAAAAATATCTTAATTTGTGTTCCGAAGATGAACGAAAGTCTTACGGGGTTGGAACAATATGAGGGTGAGTAATTACTGACAGAATTTTCATTTTTGGGTGAACTATCCCTTTAAGTCACTCATACATTGTTTTGAAGTGATGCAGGTCGTTGGTATGGTAAACATTTTCATTTAAAATTATGGAGAACAATTTTTATTAAGTTTAAATCATTTTAAAATACTAAGGTGAACATACTTTTTTCATGCTCTCTCTTTTCCTCACACACATAAACACACACAGACCACCGATCCGCTTTTCTTTAATCAAACAGCAATTCTAATGAACTGCCTTTCAATCTCTGCATCATTTCCATTAGTGCTCGTAGCTCAATCAATAAATGCTGTGTACTCAAGCCCATCACTTTGGTGGTGTATGTGTATGAGAAAGACAAATAAAGACAGAAGAAGAGTGTCAGCATATCCAGACCTTGGCCAACAGCATCATGTTAAACGAAAACATAAAGATAACATTTTCAGATTTCTCTGTTTTGATGGTGTCTCAGTAGGGTGCAATTTACTCTGGCTTGCCAACAAAATCTCACTAATCAGTATTCCTGCCAGTTAATTAATTAGCTACTGGACTTAATTATGACAAAGTATTTATTTCAATTCAGTTTATATGTGTAGTGCATTTCAGAATACATCTTACTTCATAAAGAAAAGTGGCATACAAATATCCCAGTGAGCAAGCCTAAAGAGATTTTAGCAAGAAAAAAGAAAAACGTATATAACGATACTTTTATGGTTTTAGGCCCTTTTTGAAGTTTAAGAGCTCCAGTCCAGAATATTATTTAAGACTTTTCCTCTTGTGTTTCACAGAAGAAAGTTCTATGGGTTTGGAATGTCATGAGGGTGAGTAAACAATAGGCAGGTTTCCATCACACATTTGCGCAAAACTTTTGCGTTATTTTCTAAATGTCGATAAAAAACTACGAAATGATGCCGTTTCCATTATCGATGTTATGTGACTTAAACGTATTTTTTTCCTCTCGGAATAAGTCATTCCAAAAATCATGACGGATGTTGGTAGGTTTACAGTACATATACCGCTCTAGCGATTATTTTTGGAATCAAAGGAGATGATTTATTTTTATTTTTGGATGAACTGTCCCTTTAATGCTAACATTGACTAATTTGCTGTTCAATTAAATTAATGATTTTAATGACTTCTAATGAAATAGAAGGCCATGGTATGGGAGGGATGCGGACAGTGTATGACAGACCATGGTTATGACATGGCAAGGAGGGCAGGATAGTAGCTCAGCAGTCAAGTATGATCAGTAACAATTTGATTTAGAGAGGGAGGGAGAGTTTATTGAGCTGAAAAAGACTTATGATGAAATTAACATTAATCAGTGCAGGATGGAGGATCGCAGTGAGGGAGGGAATGGGGAAGAGAAAATGGAAGGATGGAGATGGATTGAATTATTCCTCTGACATGTGATGCATGACAAAGTGGAATATGGCACATCTGATGGGTGAAGCTGAGGGTTATTATAGCAGCGTTGAGACATTGACTTAAGTAAAAGCTCAGTGGCTGATTGAAGTGGTCGTGGACACTTTACTTTTTTTTTTTACTTTTTCACTTAAACCATGCTTTTCTTAATCAAGTTGCCTTAGCCTTAGTTAACTGACCTTAAAGTCTTTCTTTTTATCTATCCTTTAATTATCTATCCTTTATTCATCTTTCCCTTTTTCCTTTGTCTTTAGACTTAGTAGATTTATATCTCTTTTGTCCTTTATCTTTCCCTGTCAAATCTAAACGAGTAATCGCACAATAAAGTGTCTCTTATGGCGAAAATAGTTCTGAGATCTGTGTCTTTAGACATATTGATTGGAGGTAAATTCCCATAGACATCATCCTTGACGTCTTTATCACTGCCCGTGTCAATGTGGTCACCAATGGTCATGTCATCACAATCATCTCTGTCCTTCTCTTATTGGCATCATTAGTGTGACATCTGTCCGAATGGTTATCGCACAGATTGATTTCATCATTAATCCGAGAAAAGGAGCATGAGGTGGAACTAACCAAAGACTAAACATCCATGAGGCCACCAAGGAGACAGACAGAATGAACAAATACATGTTTTAAATACAGTTGGGTCCAAAAGACTGAGACCACTAGTGAAAATGTTTCAGTGTTGCATTTAATCTAATTTAAAATGGTTATATCATCTTCTCTCTCACTTTGCTTTCCTGTTGAATATTCACTTTAATAGAGACAATAATAATAATAATAATAAAATCACACTCACACAGTATAATGGTTTTTATACTGTATATTGTATCCACATACATTAACCCTACCCCTAAACCTACCCATCACAGAAAACTTTCAGCTAATTTAGATTATCAAAAAAGATTATTCTGTATGATTTATAAGCTTGTTTCCTTACTGGGACAAAGAAAATGTCTGGTATTGCCATCTTTGTGGGGACATTTGGTCCTCATAACGCAGGGATTACCAGGACCACACAAACACTTAAGGCTTCGACATCTTTTGTGGGAACTCTCCATAGACAATGGTTTATCTCACAATATATAGGTTAAACAAGAACACACACAAACTATTTTACATCTTATATTACATTTTTATACAATACTTCAAACATTTTATTAATATCATTATTGTTATTTTAATATTTGATAACACTTTACAATAAGGTTCCATTTGTTAACATAAATGGAACCTTATTGTAAAGTGTAAACCTTCCAAAAAAAGTGTTAACACTAATTATAATTCAGAAGCATTTATTTATTTTAGTTATGGTAATTTCAGGATTTAACAATAAATGATTAAAATCAAAAGCTGTATCTGTTAATATTAGTAATGGACCTGAGCTGACATGTAATAACTGTCAGGGAACAGACTAGGGAGATGTTAAGTATACAATGAAATCGTTTGTCAAAAAGTTTAGTGGGAACATGAGAGAAACCAAAGAGGAAATCGTAGGAGAATAGATAGGAAGACAGTCACAGACGTAAGTATCACATAAGGTACTCTTTCAGTAACGGGTAGTCCTAATAGTAGACCAGACAGAGAATGTGTGTGTTGCGGGCTTATAAGGAGTGGTGATGCAAGTTAATGGTGATTGGTGACAGGTGGCGGTGATTAGAACTCCAGTGATGCTGATCATAGTGAAGGAGTGAAGGTGGAGCCTGGTGTGTCCATGACACTAACACTGAATTATTGTATTTTTATTACCTAATGTTAACAAAGATTGTTACAAATGAATTGCTCATTGTTAGTTATTTTTAATTAATGCATTAACTAACTGCATTAACTTTACTTGATTGTAAAGTGTTATATATATATTTTTTTATTATTACATTTTGTATTTATATTTCTTCTATATATATAGTGTATATATATATATATATATATATATATATATATATATATATATATATATATATATATATATATATATAATTATTTTTTTTTTTTCTTTAGCATACCATTATGTTTTACTGTTCAGTCTGTTTGAAAAACAAATTTTGTCAGAACAGAATACAGGGAGAAAAGTAAAAGCCCTTTCCCACACATTGATGCCAGAATAATCCTGCAGAGCTTGTGATTCTTCACAGAATTTATAGTACATCAGCACATAAAGTGCAAAATATACACAGTCTTTCCTCATATACTGAAACAAAGCTGTGTGGCATGCTGTGGATTGGAGCAGCAAACTGATTTCTTATTGCCCTGATATAAAGCATTAAAAATGCTAGGGTGTGAACTGTTAACATACACATTTTGGGGAAGGAAGCTCCTTCACATTGTGCTTTGTATAGATCTATGAATGTAAAAAAAAAAAATAGTGAATTGTTGTGCATCAAACATGTCTGTAAGGGTGTGAGTCAAAGAGGCAGGTATGTGTGTGTGTGTATGTGTGTGTGAGAGAGAGAAAGAGACTCTGATCCCTAAGGCTCAGTCAGTGTAGATTTATTGGATGAACCCACAACATTGTGACAATATTTAGTCTGATGCTGTCAGGGTGCGATAATAGCTTTGGAGATACGCTGTGGGGATGATCTCTCTGGCCTCGAGTTACACTGAGTTTAGCTACTCGTGTCAGATAGCACTGTCTGTTTGTGGTATCTTTAACTGAGAATAAACTGAAATTCATTCATGGACTTCTGCAACCCATGTCAAATCATTTGTTTTCCTTGACACTTAATAATATAAATATATAAGGTGGTCCTATATCAGTATGTTTTTTACATAAGGAGTATGCTGGTTATAGAAGATATCAGATACTTTGCTTTATGATGCTGTATGATTCTGTAATATGTTGTTTGATTATATATTATACCTTTGAAATGAACTGCTCTTCCTTCCAGAGTAATAATGCTGTAGACTCCATTAGGATAGTGTTTCACACTGTGGGATCTTTGAGGAATGTGAGAGAACCTAACCTTGGCCATGGCCTGATTTAATTAAAGTTGTTTTGTATTGAAACAAGCGGAGTGTGGTAAGTGTTATCAGCCGAACGCAGGGTGGTGGAACAGAGACATTAAATGGACTGCAAGTGCAGTGGGGCCAACAATGAATATCTACATCGATCCCACTCGCTACGCTTACAAACTCCAGACTTTATAATGCCACTGAATCTCCAAGAACTGCATATTTATGTTTTTCCGAAGAAAAACAAAACAAATAATCAACAAAAACATAAAATCTTTTACAGAGTGAAGCAATAGAACATTTTAAATGTGAAGCGAGTCATTTTTATCAATGTTAAATTTATAGGCAGACTTATGGATATCATAAGTGCCAGGTTTAACCTGTTTGGAAACAATCATTATTTTGGCAATTCCATTTTATGCTGATATATGGCTCGAAATTACATGCTTAACCTTTAAGATCATCCAGAAATATTTATTTTTCTTTCCTATTTTATTTTTCTGCTCTATATACATCCATGCTTATAAATCATCATTTTCTCTAATTCACATTGCAGCTCACAAAGTTTATACTTCTGAGAGAAAAAAGGCCAAAAAACAACAGAGAAACGTGATGATTCAGCAAATACATAACCTCATGAAATGTCTCCTCCCTCACACAGACTCCATGGTAGACTTCCACTCCACTTCTCTACTACTATGTTTCCTCTCCTATAAAAACAAACACAAACAGAAGCTCTCAGATATGTAGAACACTGCTTTCTGTAAAAATGCACATATTGATTAGTGTAAAATATTATGAACAATTATGTTTAATAATATGATACAATTATTAGTTGGTAATTATGAACAAGTTATTGTTCATAATTACTACACATAATTCATAATTCTACTTTCTGTAAAAATGCACGTATTGATTAGTGTAAAATATTATGAACAATTATGTTTAATAATATGATACAATTATTAGTTGGTAATTATGAACAAGTTATTGTTTATAATTACTACACATTTTATTTAAAATGTCATATTCAGTATTTGAAATCTTTACTATAAAAATCATCCTTTCTCTCTTGTGCCATTCTCTCTCTCTCTCTCTCTCTCTCTCTCTCTCTCTCTCTCTCTCTCTCTCTCTCTCTCTCTCTCTCTCTCTCTCTCTCTCTCTCTCTAGAAGAAATTGTCTCTTGAGAACATTTTCAAACTGAGAAAAGCGTTAATTGGTCCCTCTGTTAATTACAGTAATACGTCATTGCAGTGCCTCTAGTTATTTTCCTTTCCATTTCTCGCAAATAATCTTCACAGTCTGAACCCTCCAACTTATATGAGAAAATATAGCAGCAATTATCAGGGTTCAAGCACTTTAAGGCCTTTTATGTACATGCATAAAAAGATATAATGTTTTATTTAGCAAGCATGTAACCACTTAGATCATTGTTGGAAAAGATGCATTTGCAGCCAATACAGGCAATTTACCATAGGGAATATATGTTTTTTTAAAGCTTTTTAACAGTTATAGCCCCACCAATGGGCCAATATCCATAAAAGTTTGCATTAGAATCATGAGCCGCATGTGCTCACCTTAACGATGCAAAGTTCTGAGTTTTCGTTTACGACTGATAAGCTTTTGGGTAGACTTGGCCACGCCTATTTTCTATCCAAAGGCCAAAGAAAAAAAAAAACATTTTTTGATAATAATTGACCAAGAGAGTCCCGAGAATTGTGCTGCAGTGGTTTTATCGAGGTTGAGCCAAAAACCAAGGACTATACCACAAAGTTGTTTTTTGAATTAATCTCCTATATTTAAAGAACGATTCGATTGACAGTGGTAGTCCTTGAGGCAAAGTTGCTCAGAATGATGAGTTCTACCATGAGGAAAAATTTCATTCCGATCGGCCTCCATTAACCTTTGTCTGATAGCTGCTTAAACTTCATTGGCTGCTGTTGGCCGCAGTTTTCGAGATACGCAAACGCCCTCAAAGGTATGGCTATTTGAATGAAGACACAATGACAATTTTCTAGTCTGATCAAAATATCTGATTCCATTCAGTTATAACCACTTTCGTAAAAGTGGCTCCTCCCACTTCTAATATTTTGGCGGCCCTTAGAGACCGTGAATCGAAATTTCAACTTTTTTTGGATAATTATTGACAATCAGACTCCAGAGAATTTTGCTGCACTAGTTTGGTTCCGATCAGGCCAAAAACCTATAGGACTAGTTCACAAAATAAGTTTTTAAAAAAATCCAAAATGTCCGAAATTTTCTCTGGGCATTGATCGAATCCAATCCCCATTTTGTCATCTTGAGTGAAGGATTTCAACGATATAATACACTTGAGCTTACGCCGAGCGGTTTAGGAGTAATGAGTGATTGTGTACTTTTCACGGCTGTAGCGCCCCCATTAGCCCGATCCGGGCGAGCCTTGGTGACTTTGTAGATGGTGTGACTACTACCAGCCCTCAAAGTTTCAAGTCTCCACGACTTATGGTTTGGTCTGCCCGATCACTTTTAGGGGAGAATGCTGATCCATCGAAATTTTTACATTTACAATATGTTTCAGCACTATGCACTTAAATATATCTTTTGTGATCCACATAGTTTATATGTTCACCAACTTCACATTTTGTCATTGTCTGGTACAGAACCAAAGAATTAGTAACATGTTGTGGACATGTAAAACTACGGATGGGTATGCATGTATGTATTTAACGTGGCTTGACTGCCGTACAGTCTGACATTATTGACAACTGAGATCCTACAGTGTGACGTACAGCGGGGATCATGTTCGTACAGTCTGACAAGCAGCAGTCGTTAAGGACTATAATAAATCGCACAGTGTGTATACCCGGCTTTAGTCTACGTTTCATCAATTGAGCATAAGAAACTGGCCTGACGTGATGTTTTCACGTTTCATTCATGAATCAGTTAAAGGCTTTTAACGCTCATCTCTGGTGCAAGGCCAGCCTATGTAACCTCTCCATTTGTCATCTCATAGACAAACAAATATTATATAGTAATTTACAATTATGAAATCTCTTCAGAGACTGTGTCTGGATTGAGGTCAGTGGTAACACACACACACTTGATTGGTTTATCGGATGCTGAGGTCAGCATATTTGATCATCCTTAAAGTGCATGGGTTCACTCAGCCCTATATATATGCAAATCTATCTCATTCTTCTGCTGCAGCTGTAAGCAACAATCTATGAGAGCTATTGATTAACAGGGTGCTGCCTATTCAGGGACACATGTGTTTGCTCATGTGCATGTTTGTTTTCACAAGTAGTAAAATATAATTAATACATATATAATTAATCCGAATTATTACCATCAGAAGAAAAGCTTTGAAAATAGACTAAATATAACGATGGCTCAATTGGACAGTGCAATGTGTACATGAGGTTGAGGAGTACCAATGGCAGTCCTGGTGCTTGGTGCAATAGGAGAGATGTATGCAATTTTAAAGCTTATTTTAATGTTGTTGTTTTTTTGTTTTTTTTTATTCCACAGATCAATTTGTCCCCTTAGATTGAATGAAACTTTTGGTTTATGAGAGACTATAGTACAATGATCCGTGAGGAAGCTTAGAACAATCTAGAAAAAAAATCTGATTAGGTAATTAAACGTCTAGGACGAGGGCCAAATTGCTTTTGAATGATTCAAACTTCTCTTCTTTCTGCTCCTGCACAGATGCACTGTAGATGATATGATTTATTTCTTTGTCCTTTTAATCTGCAGAGATAGAAGAAGTGTGTGGCTTTTGCCGGCTTGCCTCTGCTTGTTTAAGTGTGACCTCCACATAGGGTGACAATAGCCTTGTTATATTTCTCAAGTATGGGGCCCTCCAGAGGTTTATTTGTGCCCTCAAGCCTTGTACACACATTTGTGCATGTGTGTGTCTTTGTGTGTGGAGACATGCTTTCTCAGCACTGGAAATTTTCTCATGCAGAACCACAAGAAAACAAAGAAAACTGCATAAATACTCCCCATCACGCACTCCAGCACCACACACTCATGATGATCCTCTTTTCCAACATGGGATGGTTTGAAACTCAAAAAGGTTTGTCAAAAGACAAATTCACTCTCTTCAACAACTCCAGATCAGAGAGAAAAAAGGATCCCAAGGATGTTCAGGAGGTTTAAATGTTCTTCAGTCTGCTGAAGTTCATCTTGTGGGAACAAAAGAGTTGTTGTTTTTTTTTTTCAGCACAAGCGACATATACTTTCAAATCTTTTTTTTTTCTTTTTCTTTTTGGTGTTTATGTTCAAACATTTATGTATATTTGCCATACACATGTACACTTACCATAAACGTTCAAAAGTTTGGAGTTGGTGAGATTTTTTTATTATTATTATAATTTACGTGTGTATGTGTGGCCTGGTAAACCTTACATTATGGGGACAAAATATCCCCACAAAGATGGCAATATCAATAGATGGCAATATCCTTGTGGGGAGGGGACATGTTTTGGTCCCTATAGAGCTGGTAAGTCCCGCCCCTTCCGCTAACCCCCCTGGACCTCTAGGTTGAAAAATCGTCAATGCAAGTGAATGGGAGAAAATAATTATTTTCTGGTTCCGTTTGAATTTTTCCATGAATGTGAACATATGTTGTCTGTGAATTTTTAATATGATTTTTCGTGTAAAAATGCTACAATTTAACGGGTAGAAGTTTGATACGGTTAGACTTTGTGTGAGAGCACTTTGTGAACTACAACTCTTCGCTGCTTTCGACGCGAATCTGAAGAAAGAACAGCCGATTTGGTTTGAATGTTGACATTTGGGTACAAAACACACAGGCATCTCGATCTGTCTCCATATATTATCGCAGCATTAGCACCGTGATTTGACAAGTGGAGGGAAATGTGTTATGGGGTGACGTCACATAGGCGACATGTATTCTTTCTCGTTATGTCTTTTCCACAACTGCTATCCAAAGAATCATACAATATACTGTCAAACTCGTAACATGAAAAATTATATAAAAAATTCACAGACAACTGATGTTCACATTCATGGCACAATTCAAACGGGATCAGAAAATAATTATTTTCTCCCATTCACTTGCATTGACGATTTTTCAACCTAGAGGTCCACTTGGGGTTTTACGGATGGGCGGGACTTACCAGCTCTATGAGGAAAAGAGTTTATAAATCATGCTGTTGTTTTTTTGAAAATATAAAAATGCAGAAAGTTTTCTGTGATGGGCAGATTTAGGGGTATAGGGTTTGGGGATATAATATACAGTTTGTACAGTATAAATTTATGTCTATGGAAAGTCCTCATAAAACATGAAAAAACAACAAGTGTACGTCTGTGTGTACTGGGAAACAGTTTATTTTATTCATTCATTAATTTAGGGGTGGGATATTGCTTGATTAGCAAGACAAATACTTTTTATTTAAATCAAACTTTTTAAGGGTAAGACTTTTGTGAAAGACCTTCCATAACTTCCATAAATTACTTAACCATGCTGATGACCTGGGTCTGTGGTAGAGTAGTGAGTTTGATGTGTAATTAAACTCGAGGTTCTGTGGGGTGCGGACTGGATTGATTCCATTCTGATGGGGTAGTGAACCCGAGGTTACCCCGTGAGTCAGTCCTAGTAGAGCTATAAAGAGGGAGTTTGTATGTGTATGTGTATGTGTATGTGTATATGTATGTTTATGTGTGTGTATGTGTATGTGTATGTGTATGTGTGTGTGCATGTTGGGGTCAAAGTGCAACTTGGAATTAAAATGAAAGCACCTAAATAAATAGCACACTTTCACAACAGTAGCGGTCCTGATAGATGGAGGAAAGAGGGGAGGATATGGTTGTTTATGACCAGCTTGTCACATCCCCTTTCTCTGGGCCGATCATGAAATTAAGTGGTGAGGAGCGGTGAGGAAGCCAAGGGGCCGTCAGATAACATTACTCATTCCCTGCATCACAATTAGTGCAAATGGTGCATTACAGGAAAATTATCATCAATATGATATTAGCAGATGCTCCCTAAACGAATCAGAGGGAAAACTGCTTATTCCTCTGTCTACCCGGATAACAAGAAGAACAAATGAAGACTTGGGAGAGAGAGAGGACTAACACATTCTGAAAAGGGAGAGAGAATTAAATTAGTGTATAGGAATTCAGCACATACAGATTTCTCTGTGTACTCCATGTCTGCTGCATTAATAGACATTTGTATCTTTATTACTTTATTAATGTAGTCCCACACATACACAAATACATACAGCATCATTTTGTAGTTATGTTAAAGCTAATGTGTAATTTCTGCACCACTAGCATCACCAAACGGAATTGCTAAAACAATAATCATTTTCAAACTGTTTCACCTTCTGCGATTGGTCGAGACAAACAGATAGCTCCACCACATCACCATGCAATTGGTTGAAACAATTATTTACACTTTTTGGGGGAAATTAATCAATGCATGGCTTACAGTGGTCTCTGTATTATAAGCTGGCAAAATACTGTATTTTAACATTGAAAAGTTATGCACTTCAGCTTTAAAATTATAGTTCACTCAAGAATTCCGGCATCATTTACTCACCCTTGTGTCATTCCAAACCTGCATTTTATTCTATACATGGTACTGTGAGAAATGTCTAAGTGTTTTTTTTTGTTTTTGTTTTTCTCCATACAATGGAAGTCAATGGTCACCAAAACTGTTTGGTTACCAACATTCTTCAAAATGTACATAAGGGTGAGTAAATGATGACAGAATTTTTGCTTTTGAGTCAACTGTCCCTTTAAATCCTGTGAGACTGTTGTAATAATGTTTATGTAAAGCGTGCTTCTTAAACATTTGTAATTGTAACTCAGGTTGTAACTCTATATCATCATGAAAGCAGCAGTTATATAAGATGAAGCTTTGGACTCCCCCAAGCAAATACAAGTATCAGTGTCTTTTTCTTCTTAATTGCTTTAACTGCGTGTAACTTAGGAAATAATGTTTAAACTGTGGAAAATTAAATCTCCCATATGACAAAGCAAGCACTATTATACAAAGGAAGGGGCCCATTTTGTTAATGGTTCCATGCAAGAATTGGCCATCTTGCCCAATAATGTTCACCGTACATCTCAGTTCATTTGTTTACCGCCGAGTCAGCAGAATAAAGATGGCAAATAATAACGTGTGGGTCTCTAAATATGGAAAAGAGAGTGAGCGGGAAAGAGAAAAAGGGGGGAGGGGATGTGTTTTGAAAAAAAAAAAATGTATGGTGCAGAAACTTGAAGTCGTCTTGAATTATGTTTTTCAGGCTTTAGCATCAGGCCAGTGAAATTGTTTTGAACCAACATTGTCTAGTACACAAAACACTTTCTGAAAGTACTGAATGCGTTACTCTTGAAATTTTGTAAATATGCAGGTAGCATTTGACTTATACTGCTTTTGGCAAAGAAGTGTGGATTATCTATTTATCGCTGCCTTTCAAATGGTTGACTCATCAGTTTTGCTATTGCTCTGTATTTCATGTCCAGGGATAAATATATATACTACCTACTGTATCTTTGCCGGTCCCAATGTCACTAAGCTGATTGGTGGTAATGGAGGGAGTTTATGTCAGCCATGTTTATGTATGCTTTTAGTGTATTCCCACTTGGGAGGCACATTTTTTACATAAAGGAATAAAGATAAAAAGGAATTATTGATAATAGATGGAATGTTGTGTATTGTAGACTGCTGGATGACCTTACCATCAGTGTAGAGGGGACGGTCGAGGTAATAGCACATAGGTGGTGGTCCCGTGGGTGCTGTAGAGAGGGAGCTTTCGACTGGGAATATCTGTGTGTGAGTGTGTATGTGTGTGTGAGAGTGCGCTCTGAGGCAGGTTGAGGTCTGGCTGGCCGGGAGAGGCCTGTTCATTTCACAGCTGTAGTGGGATTATGTGGAGTCAGGGTGGAGGGGGTAAGCCTGGCCCTTTTATCTCATTCAAACATGCTGCTAATTCAGCAGCACGCGGCTGGCACCGCGACTAGCACGCTAATCACCGCATCACTTTCCCCGCAGTGAATAAACCTCCATTCTAATCCCCAATCAACCACACTGACACCCGTTTACACACTCCCGACACACCGGGAAACGGACAGAGAGAGAGAGAGAGAGAGAGAGAGAGAGAGAGAGAGGGGAGAAGAGGAGCAAAGGAGGAAGCAGGCTGGGGGTTGTGACAGAGAAAAAGCAATAAATAGTAGTAAGAGTGATAGTATATTTGCGCAAAAAAAAAAACTAAATTTAAGGATTTCATTTGTTAACATTAGTTATGAATAACAATTAAAAATATGGTTACACTATTTTAACGTGTGCTATTACAGTATAATTACACAAATAAGTAATTTACAAAAGTAATATTAATTAACATGTACTTACTATAGGGTAGGATTATGGCTTGGTATAGTGTAAGTTACTTGTAATTATACATAATTTATTGTATTACTAAGTACATGAAACATGTAACAATGTCTTAAAATAAAGTGTGATCTTAGCATTTATTAATCTTAGTTAATGTTAATTTCAATATTTACTAATCAGTATTAAAATCAAAAGTTGTATATGTTAATAATAATCATTATTAACTAACGTGAAGAAAGATTAGTAAATACAGTAACATCTATTGCCCATTGGATAATACTTTCTGGTAACACTTTATTTTACAGTGTACTTGTTACATTATGTTACATGTACTTAACATAGTAATAACAGTAAATTACATGCAACTAACCCTCAACCAAATCCTAATCCCACCCTAACCATATAGTAAGTACATGTAGTTGCTTAATATTACTCAGTACTTACATATATAATTACACAGTAACAATGACACCTTAAAATAAAGTGTAACCCACTTTCTTTTAGTGTCCTTGTTACCCAAGTTACATGTTGTTACTGTAATAACTATAAATTATGCATAATTACACACAACTTATCCTAAACCAAACCCTAATCCTAACCCTAAAGTAAATACATTTTGTTAAGTATTATTACTCAGTATTACTCAATATAATTACACTGTAAAACGGATACCTTAAAATAAAGTTTAATCGCTCAGTGTTAGTTTATGTTAGTTAATGCATTAAAGGGCACCTATTATGCAAAGTTCACTTTTACATAGTGTTTGAACATAAATGTGTGTTGGCAGTGTGTGTACACAACCACCCTATAATGATAAAAATCCACCCAGTGCTTTTGTTTTTTTAGTCCCCATAAATCATAAGCAGTGTCTCAGAACAAGCTGTTTTCAGATTCTGGGCAATGTGACGTACTTTTGCACAAGCCTCTCCCACGACTGTTGACGGTCCGTTTTAGCATAGACCCGCCCTGAGTAAGCTGTACACATTCCACCATTGTTTCGACGCCGGAGCAGCTGTAGACAAGAATGTCTTCTAAGCGATGTAGAAGTTTTGTTGTTGGATGTAAGAATGAACATAGCAGTCATCATTTACTCACAACATCTAAGCTGCTGAAGACGCAGTGGATTACTTTTGTTTTTGAAGGGAATGCGCCCCCAATCTACCTAAACGAGTTTATGTTTGCGCGAATCATTTCACACCAGACTGTTTTGTGAACGAGGGTCCGTACACAGCAGGCTTGCTAAAAAGTTGTTACTCGAGGATGGATCTGTTTCAACTGTTGTGTTCGTGACCAGCTTACAGTCTCCGGAGCGATACTGATACATGGCAGTAATGAAAGGGAGAGGGCACACTTTATTACAGTTCATAGGAGTTGTTTTACAGATATAAAGTTTACCAGTTTATTAAGCACCCACAAGTATAATAAACTTCATAAAACTCATCAGTAAATTTTTGGATATAATTCGCTACAACAGGCTTGTACTAATAGTGGATAAAAGCAAGATGACAAACAAGTTATAACTGTAATGAAACTAAATTATACCTGTTCTATCTCCATACAGCATATATTCTCTGGTTCTGTAGGCATTATTGTCCGAGTCTGGGTCCAACTGAACACTGCTAGAACAGTTTCTGTTCTGACATTTTCATTCCATGAGATGAGATTGTCCTGATACTGAAGCGCAAGCCCTTGAAGCTCCGCCCTCTTCTTGAAAGTGGGCCAGAGGCACCAGCTCATTTGCATTTGCACACACAAAAACGGCACGTTTTTGCTCACCCGCCAAAAATGGCAATTTTAACATGCTGTAAAAAAATATATCTTTAGGGTATTTTAAGCTAAAACTTCACATACACACTCTGGGTACATCAGAGACTTATTTTACATCTTGTAAAAAGGGGCATAATAGGTGCCCTTTAAGTAATATTAAGTGATGGTAACTTAATGTTGTCACGGATTGGGTGGCTGTAAAGAAAGCACGATGATGGAAGTAAACAAAACAGTATTTAACTGCAAATAAAAAAACAAAGAAACACGCAGAAAATAACTTGAAGACAAGGAATAGAGCAAACACTACAACATACACGTTTAACAATACAGGACAAGGAACAGACTGAAACTGAGGGCTTAAGTACAGAGGCAAACAAAGGAGCTAATGAGTTAATTAATTAAGGCACAGGTGAATGGGATGAATCAAGGAGACAGTTAATAAGGCACAGGTGAATAGGATGAATCAATGGGAAAACTGGGTCAAAGGAAAATAACAACTGAACACAATGAAAACTGAGACAAAACAAAACATACTAACCCTGACATTACTCGCCTCTCCTGAAAGGCGCACAATGCGCCAAAAGGAGTCCAACTGGGGAGGGAGGGGGGAGGGAGGGAGGGTGGGCGCCCTGGAGTAGTGGTAGGTCACCAAGGCAGTGCCGACAGGCTAGGGATCCTCCAGGGTAGCACTATTGGAGCAAGAGTGGTGCTGTCAGTGCAGGGAGCCAGGGAGGCGCTAGTAGCTCAGGGAGCAAGGGAGGTGCCGGTAGTGCTAGGAGTCAGAAAGGATCGGCATCCGTGGCCTTTACAAGGGAGCCGGTTTGGCCACTGTGGCCAGGGACGTATGGATAAGACAGCCATGAAGGGCAGGCTCTAGAATGTGGCTCACTGGAACAGACTCAGAATTTCTCTCACTGGAAAGGGCTCAGGAATTTCTCTCACTGGAACAGACTCGGGAATTTCACTCGTTGGAGCGGATTTGGGGATTTCACTCACTGGAGCATATTCTGTAATTTCACTCTCTGGAGCGGATTCTGGTATTTCACTCTCTGGAGCGTGTTCTGGGATTTTTACTCTCTGGAGCGGATTCTGATGTTTTACTCTCTGAAGTGTGCTCACTCTCACCCAAATGTTTTTGGGATGGGACTGGATGATGGCAGGTGATGTCCTCATTAATTTCTTCAACAACGAAATCAGAACCATTTAGCCAGAGGACATGATTAATGCAATCAACTAGGGTATATAACAATCACCAGGAGATTTGAAATTGAAATTGAAATTGAAATTACTCATCATCCTGTCCCATCTGAAAGCATGCAATGAGCATAGAATCGCTCCAGCTCACCAGATGGGACAGCTCCAGGAATTCACCCACGTAATGCTCCAGAGGTCAGCCTCGCTGCTGGATGTTTAGCAGGCTGTCCTCTGTCAGTCTCTGTTGCTCAGTCCGTTCCATTTTAGTAGGTCCTGTATTCTGTCACGGTTTGGGTGGCTGTAAAGAGAGCATGGTGATGGAAGTAAACAAAATATTATTTAATTGCTAATTCAAAACAAAGAATCACGCAGGAGATAACTTGGAAACACGGAATAGAGCAACCATTGCAAAATACACGTTAAACAATACAGGACAAGGAACTGACTGAGGGGCTGTTTACACAACACAATTTTCAGCTAAAACCATTTATACGTTTTGGCCGTTCGTTTACACGACAATGGCGTTTTGGGTGCCTGAATATGCTAACTTTTGAAAACGGGTTTCAAAGTGCAAGTTTTTGAAAACGGTCTCCATGTAAACAACAAAAACGTGAATCTTTGAAGACGATGACGTCATGCACATGCGTATTACATGTTCAGTCGGTGTTTCATCGCCATCTAATGGCCTGGCAGCAGAATACAGGGTTTTTAGTCGTTTTTGCGGATCCGTGTGAATGGGGATCATTTTGACAATGGTGTCGTCTGTGCGCGGAAAACTCAAAGGAAAAACTTCTCTGTTTTAAGCATATCATTGTCATGTAAACGTCCCCTCAAACTGAGGACTTCTGAGTTTAGAGGGAAAACAAAGGAGCTAATGATTTAATTAATAAGGCATAGGTGAATGGGATGAATCAATGAGACAAACGGGAAAAGGGTCTAAGGAAAATAGCAACTGAACGAAATGAAAACTAACACAAAACAAAACATAACTCTGAAAATTGGAAAATGTTGGTGCATAAAAAAAGAATTATTTTATTTTATTTTATCTTATCTTTAGGGTGTTTAATTCTTACCTGTGCCTTGTTTATATTTGTCCAGGCCAGGGATTCAGTCCTTTCATAGCCAGGTTGATGTAAACTATGTTAATGTAATGGAGAGGCATAGAGACAAGAAAAAGTGAAAAGCGGTACAAATGTATCACCCACAATTTTTTTTCTTTTTTTTTTATCATAAGTCAAAGATAAACAAAGAGGGCCATGGAAGTCATCCATGAAGTATGTCATGATAATATACTAACATCTCAACTAGACAGAAATGTACTAACATGAGCCATGGTCTTTTTAAATTATTTGTCTGCAGGGCAGATACACACACATTGTTTTGTCAATGATATGAAAAAGTGATGAGATATTGATATAGCTATCAAAGCTACATTTCACAACTTGCCATCTCATCAAATGCACATCTATGATATTAAACATAAGCCTCTTAGGAGAGAATATAGAATTACATGGAGAAGGAGAGAGAGAAAGAGGGAGATAGATGGAGAGAGAGAGTGTTTCAGTGTACTCATTTTCCTACACACACATCAGATCAATGAGGAAGGAATTAATGTTTGATCCCATCTTATTTGATACTGTCACTCTCTATAGTTGATTGTTTAGATGGATGGATGGTAATGGCGATTACTGTTATTATTGTACCAGTATTGTTATTTTTTAAAAGTTATACAAAAAATAATCTATAAAAAAAAAGTTTGGTACAATCTACTTATGGGTAAAGTTAGAGACAGGTTTCATGGTATGCTTAGGTTTAAGGGTTGTTAAGGGGTAGGTGCAGGGTCAAGAGTGCAATAATAATGTATTTACAGAAATTAATTACAGATGTCATTTTGTCAGTTTAGTTGTTCCTGTGTTCTTGTTTTTGTTTTCTCGAAAAAATTATCTCGTGGCAATGACATATCACATTCCTATACAAGTTTATATGCCACTACAAAAGTGAACCGAACATGTTCCCTCTCAGTCACCGTAATATGCAGGTATTTTTAAAAAGTAAGTACAATTGTAAGAACATGTATGTACACAAAAAATGTATTGCATCAAATTATTAATTTGAATCTAGTAGCCTACATAGTATTTAAAGACACTTAATATAAAATGGGACCAAAAATTAAGCAAAAAGCTAGCATGAAAAACAACTAATCTGACAGTCTATATAAAGTTCTTGCTGGCACAAGGAAAATATATTTCCATTCATACAGTATGTGCAGACATAAACACACAGTAGGAAGTCTGCACCCCCTGCAGATACAGCAATCATTCACTCTATCAGTGAATGTAATGTTTCTCATATAGTGCTGATGTTTTACATTGTGCTCATAATACAGACCAGTATTATCATGTTGTCCCTTCAGACCTTTATCCTTACCATTTAGCTTGTTCTAAATACAATAATGCAATTATAGTTTATCATATGCATAAAACTTTTTTCCATTTTTACTCAGCTCAAGCTATGAATAAAATGAATTCAATCATAGAGCTATTTTGATCTTTTCTCCCATGGGCCCACACTTTACAGAGAGTTGAGTATCACATTGATTCTGTTCTGACTCGTGTTAATTTGCAACGTTAATGCAAATTAATCTCTGCAGCCGCATTCTGAGAGATTATGCATTTTAATGTACGAGACAAAATTGTTATGATTAGTGTTTGTCATAGATGTACATGTGTGTAAAAACAAAACACACAAAAAAACAAATAGCATGTACCTGCATCGACAACGTACACACGCACAAATACACACGTATAGTCACTGAATACTTAATAAGGACCTATGGGACAGATCCAAACCTTCTGTGGGACAGTTTAAATCTTCCACACACATCACAATAAACACACAAACTCTCCGTTTCTCATTTTCTCTCCCTTGTTCTCTTTCTTTCTTCTTCCCAGTGTCTCTCTTGTATTGTATCAGCCCCTAGGGTAATTATGGATGAGATGTGGAAATCTGGGTGTATTATTTAGTTCTGTAATACACCAAACCAAAAGGGAATGGCAATTATTTTCTCTCAGTCACCTATTCCACAAAAGCCCTCACAGTAGAGAGTGTGTATGTGTGTGAGGGTCAGGTTTTGTCTACATTGTTGGAACTAAATCAATTTCAATATGAATACCAGCCAATTGTCAAAAGCATGAAAATGCCTTAAAAACATATCATGTAATGTAAAAGTGGCAAAAGATTTATTTGATTGTTTGGTGAAGGGGTAGAAAATATCATTATCAGCCATTAATCAATATCAATTTATCAGTCAATTAAATCAATATAAAGTTAAACAATGTTGTATATGTTTGTGCACTTCGTTTATGTCTTTTTCTTATTGTTTATTATTGCACAGCTCTCATGAATACTTGATTCTGGTCAACTGCAGCACTCTGCAATCAAATATGCTATATATATATATATATATATATATATATATATATATATATATATATATATATATATATATATATATATATATATATATATATATATATATATATATATATATAGCTAAACTGTGTTCCTACATGTCTAGCTTCATGTCTCTCATTACTTAATTGAAAAAAAACCTTTTCAATTAATTCATAATTAATATTTCAAATTAAATTAATATTTCATATCCATATGTTTACATTTGGTGAGTAGGCGTACAATATTAGCCCCCTTCAGAATGAAACAAGAGCCATCTGCATCGTGTTGGGGTCTTGATCACCCTGATAAAAAACGTTCCTGTCTGTAGCCTTTGTAATCCTGAAGACATTGATTAGCTTGTTCAGGTGTGTGTCGGAGCGGGACAGCGGCACTTCAGGACTTTTAATCAAAAAAACGATTTTAAAGAAACAAAAACAACAACAAATAAAAAACACTTCGTTTCCAGGTTTTGGGCTACATAAATTAAACAAATGAATAACTTTTTTACAACAAAAATGAGCCATTACTCACTTAAGATGGACTACGACACTGTTTTCTACTAACTTTGTTGCATTATTTTCCTGTTATCACTATTGTAAAAAGCGCTATATAAATAAAGGTGACTTGACTTGACTTAAATATGAAACAAATCACCTTTAATCTGAAATATATATTTTTTTACGCACTTATGACCTTTTACCCGGACCTGTTCTTTCTTCATCCGTCTCATTTTGTCTCTCTGAGGGCTTTAGCTAAACTTCAGGGCAGAGCTGAACACCAGATGAAGGAGCCTGAGCATTAAAGTGTCCATGAACATCTGCCACAATTCTTTAAACTCTTTTTCCATCTACTCCACAGATCCCAATGAAACGGTATCATCACTCCCCTCTCCTCATCCACCTCACAGCTCTCTATCCCTCTTAGCAAAGCTTTCTCAATCTCTCCTCTACTTCTTTGAAGCTCACCTGCCCTACATCCTGTTACTATGGGAAGCGAGAGCACGATTGTGTAAGTAGGCCTGCATGCTCACTGAGTCTTTGCGACTATTCTGCCTGTTAAAAACGGTTTGGGAACTTTGAGATGACTGTGGAAACACAGGAAACCCACACCTAGGGTGAAAGAGACACAGGAGGAACAAACAAAAAAAAAAAAAAGGAGGGAGAGGGGAAAGCAAAGAGGGAGTACAGTGGGGTAAGAGTTAAAGTTTGTGGTCAGCAGCACCACGGGCATCATAAATCAGATTTCCCACAATCCCTGTGGAGGAGCCCTGCGCTCGGCCTGCCGCAGACACGCTCAGTGGGGCGTTGCACATCGATTGGCGTCGCCACTGTGATGATGAGTGCTGCGGGGTCTGGGGGTGAGGGGGGATAACGTGTGTGTGTGTGTGTGTGCGAGATGGAGGTGAGGTCTACTTGCTCATGAAGAAGTCTACCTCAGCACCTGCCCCGAAAAACAGCGAGTTGGACCTGAGCGAATGTGCAGACTCTGGGCCTATTTACTCTCAGATCAGCATTCACCTTCTGTCTCTCACGCACAGATTCAGGAAAAACAAACAATAGCATGCTGACACACACACACACACACACACACACACACACACACACACACACACACACACACAGAGCTATATTTACATATTCATCACAAACACAGCTGAGTAGCTGAACAGTTGCTCATAACTCAACGGACTGCTCTCCGTCCACTAATAAGCATCACATGCTCAGATATTTATTGTCACCTCATGGTTGCTTTTAAATGTCATCAGGCTGGATGAAAGTTTTGCATTGAACGAATTCTGAAGTTGACTCTGTGTACTGTTTGAAGTTATTGAAAGCCACAGATAAATGGTATAGCATAAAGAAATCAACACTTCCACGTTCAACACACTAAGCAGGTGTGTGTACGGCAACATTACATTACAATTACATTACATTACATTACATTACAATATATACAGCATTACATTTACAACAAATAAGGAAGTCAGACGAAAACTGCACCTGCAGAACTCCATAGATAATTTAGAATTAAATTGAAACACTCGTCATTCACAAAGTTCTGTCCCTTGCCCCTTATGTGTTTCTTTATATGTTTTGGCTTAACTTGATTTTCCTTTAGCTACTAATAAGATGTTTCACTCTCTGCATGACAAAAAAACAATACACAATAAATTCTACATAATTTTGCTCCAAAATCTGTTTATTACGGAGCTCCTAAAGGGATATGGTGAAGGAAGAAAATATGAGATGGGAGGAAAAATTTATTTTCAATGCCTTTGAGTTTGCTTACAAATGTTTTGTGTTCCCCTGAGAAACTTTGAGTTTTGCGAACAAATGCAGGCTCAAAAGTTTTGCGAGCGAACGCAAAAGCATTGACGTATTTTTTCCATCACCATGTCCCTTTACTGGCTCAGTAGTTTATTCCTCAAAGTAAAAAAGATGTGAGCAATAAACAACAATATCATAGGTAAAATAATCCTGTCATTAGCAACCCTATACCATTTTTACAAAAAACTTTTATAACTTTATTGTTTTTTTGTCTTTTTCTTGTTATAATTATGGTTAATAATTAATTAATTGAGGAATACTAAGAAGGTTGATGTCCAACTTTAAAAAATGAATGATAAGGAAGGTACTGAATGACGTCCCATGTAGGTCACTAAAGACCCGAGATATGCATTTAAAGGGATAGTTCACTTTGAAATTAAATTTTGGTATGTTTTAGCTTACCTCAAGGGCATCCAAGATGTAGGTGTCTTTTTTTCCGCAGTAGTTTCAATTTTTATATTTTAGGTCAAACCATTCTTGTCTGTCAGTGGTATAATGCAGGTCTATGGTCACTGTCTCAAAGAGCATTCACAGAGTCCAAATTAAAACAATTCCCCATCGTCCAAATTAAACAATTCCCCATCGTAAGTACACATTGATGGCCTAAGACACGAAACGAGCGGTTTGTGTGAGAAAACGAACAGTATTTATATAGTTTTTACCTCTTGTAACACAGCCACGTCCAAGTGATCTGAGGGCGCGAGCGCATCCTGGTGTGTGACGTGTGCGCAGACTGGTGCATAGATATATATACACTAGATGTCGCCTTGGCTACGGCAGTTCATTGGAACGAATGTCTTTAATGCGACATCTGTATATATCTATGCACCAGTCTGCATACACGTCACACAGCAGGAAGCGCCCGCGCCCTCACATCTCTTGGACGTGGCTGTGTTATAAGAGGTAAAAACGATATAAATACTGTTCGTTTTCTCACACAAACCGCTCGTTTCGTGTCTTAGGCCATCATTGTGTACTTATGATGGGGTCGTAAAATTGTTTAATTTGGACGATGGGGAATTGTTTTAATTTGGACGATGGGGAATGCTCTTTGAGACAGTGTATGCTCTTTGAGACAGTGACCATAGACCTGCATTATACGACTGACAGACAAGAACGGTTTGACCTAAAAATATCAAAATTGAAACTACTGCGGAAAAAAGACACCTACATCTTGGATGCCCTTGAGGTAAGCTAAAACATACCAAGATTTAATTTCAAAGTGAACTATCCATTTAATAATTAATTAATTGAGGAATACTAAGAAGGTTGATGTCTAACTTTAAAAAATGAATGATAAGGAAGGTAGTGAATGACGTCCCATGTAGGTCACTAAAGACCCGAGATATGCATTTAAGGGATAAAGTAAAAATTATGAGAAATAAAGTTGCAATTGTGAGATATAAATTCACAAATGTGAGACTGTTATGATTCCGGTCTCGTGTTCCCCAGTCTTGTGTTTAGGGACTCTTATTTTGTATTCTTGTTCCTATTGTTTCTGCTGTTTGTCACTTTCTGTGATTAGTCCCTCCTTAGTTACCATAGCTACTCATTACCTACACCTGTTCATTGTGTATTTATACCCCTGTGTTTCTTGTGTTCTTTGTTCTGGTGTTGCCCTCAGTGTTCCCTGCCTGAATTTATTTGGAATATCCTGTTCTCTGCACTGTTAGACTTTTCTGTAATTTCTACAGTTATTTACTTTAAATCCCCCAGTATTATACTGCTATTTCTCTTTACAGTAAATAACTGTGATTCCCATTGCATCATGGGAATTTTCTGTGACGTCTAACACCACATACAGAGACTTACTGTATTTTTAAAATTTGCTGTATACTACTGTATTTGACGTAACTGCCTCTCTGGCTGGCACCATTCCACCGTGCTTTTTATTTCCTAATTTTTGCTTTACACCTCGTGTCTACAACGCTATAATAGGCAGAGGCTGTCTATATTGGACACATTGAAGCGACCGGACCTTTAAATGCAAACCTGTTTGTCCCTTGTCAGAAATAGCGCGAGCGCTTGGAATCGTATCGGACTCGTATTAAATATAATGGCCGCGGCACATCACTACACTGTGGGATTTGTCGTGTCGTGTCGTGTCAGAGCATCCAGTGTAGGTAATGGGTTCTTTCTTTTGTTGGTTCGCGACGTTCGTGTCTGGCCCGGGGAAGAGACGGAATTCACTTCACCGAGAGAGAGATCAGCAAGCAAGGTAAATAAAATAAAAAAAACCTTCTTTGTGTGTTGACAGGATTGTGCCCAGTTTAATGTTATAACGTTAACGTTAGCCTAACGTTACTCGTCGTCAACATGGCGGTAACGAACTTTACCATGGTAAACTGAGCTAACGTTTCATTTTACACACTTTGTTAGATTGAATTGTCGAGTCAAAATATGCTAACGAGTACGCGTTTACATTTACAATAAATGTGAATAAACTAATGTGAAATTCTGTTTATAGGCTAATGTTGGCCTACTGATGAGAACCTTTATAGTTTTAGCATTATTTTTCAAACTATACCATATTATAGTTTTTTTTAATGGAATTTAATATTTACTTCCATTTTTGTGTTTAAAGGCAACTGCAACAAAGCGCCAATTCGCGCCAGTGACTTCTAGCAAGATTCCAGAGGTAGGCAGCCCATTTGTGATATATTTTGAGATAAGTTTGCTGAAATGATTAGCATACACTATGTGAAAATTGCTTTTGAGCCACTGGTGCAGACTAGGTAGCTTACAATATCTTATAAAATCTCTATAAACTTTATATCAAATAAGTGACCTTTGCATTATGTCTAACTTTATTACACAGCAAATGAACCAATCAGAAGATGGACCATTGTCTTTGTTCAGTCTTACCAGATTAAATGTATCCAGGTAAGCACTGCAGTAAAACTCTCACTAATTCATTCATACCAAATCTAGCATTCTAAACAACTTAAGTTTATATTTTTGCATTATTTTGATATTTTATTAGCCAGAAGACTCTACCATTGCAGTCCCACCTGACTAGGAAGGTCCTAATATCAGCGCACAGGTGGGTTAACTACTGTAGGAAGGAGAACGATCATCACACAGAGATTTCTTGCATGTATCTTACTGTGTATTTGTCTCAAACAGGTACTCCTTCACTGCAGACAAGCTGAAATGGGCTAAAATCATCGATTTCAGTCTTTCTTTCTATGGATCTCAGCATTTTTGGACAGAATTTTAGGATTTGTAAGTATTAAAATTTAATCTGGCATAATTTAATTTAGTTCTTTTGTATGCTATTTATTGACAAAAGCTGTTTACAAATATATATTCTTAAGTTTTTGTGAAAATAAAAATAATGTGACACTAATATTCTCTCTCTCTCTCTCTCTCTCTCTCTCTCTCTCTCTCTCTCTCTCTCTCTCTCTCTCTCTCTCTCTCTCTCTCTCTCTCTCTCTCTCTCTCTCTCTCTCTCTCTCTCTCTCTCTCTCTCTCTCTCTCTCTCTCTCATATAGTTTTGGAACCGGGATCTCCTCTGAAGGACTGAGTACATTTGTGTTTGTGGACACGCATGCAGACCAGGGAACATTCTGATGTTGTCAATCAAGTTCTGAACAGGAACCAATCTTTGGAGAAGTTCATTTATTCACAAAGGTGGACAAAAACGATGATGATTTTTACTCCTATGCTGTAGAAAAGATGGAGTAGACAGTCAGACATTGATAATAATAAGAAATGTTTCTTGAGCATCAAAGAGACTTCTTTCAAAAACATTGACACTTAAATACTTCTTTTGGCCACCAGTGTACATGAATCCAACACATTTTTGGAAATAAGTGAAATTATTTTTAAGGTGGGGTTATGTGTCTTGTATTGTGAAAAGAACTGTGTTTTGTCCTGTTTTGGACATTTCCTTTTTGAATGCTTAAAAATGTATTTATATTCTGCAGTTTTATGAATGTAATGGTTGATATTTCATTATAATACTTGTATAAGCTAAACAACCAATGACTCTACATTCATTTAGTCAAATGCTAATGTTTTTTTATGGTTTTATGTATGTTTTCAAAAATGTTTGCAGTGAAGGACAGCACATAATGTGTTAATTTAACACGTTTACACATCTTTGTGCTAACCTCTCTGACATATTTACTTTGTTAAAATCATTAACACAATGAATGAGTTAAAATTAACACAAAAAATGTTGTCTCTAAACATTAATGTGTAAAAATTTCACACATCATTTCCAGCATTGGCATGTTTATTTTGTGATATATACGAAATGTTTTAAATAAAAAAATGGTATTTTGTGATAACTTTGTCTAATTGGTTTGTATGAAAGTAGTACTTATGTAGGATAAAAATAAAATTAATCATATATCAAAATTATCAAATCTAATTTATATTTAGTACAAATAAAAATAATTACAGTAGTGTACTGATTAGCTTCGTTTTTACAGTAATGCACTGTACTGATTAGCTTTGTTTTTACAGTAATGCACTGTATTTACACAAAACTGAAATACGGTTTGGTACTGTAACTCTTAATTACAGTAACTTACTGGCAACAGTGTTGCCAGTAAGTTACTGTAAAAAACCCTTGAAAAGTCTAACAGTGTGCCTGAGTTTACTTTTGTTGTTTTGTTTAAATCAATATGTCTACTGCGTTTGGATCCAACGCTCCCTCGTTACTAAAGCATCCACGTAACAGAGACATCAATTTGCAGTTACGCTAAAGACAGGAATAAAATCTCAATTTTGGGGAAAAGAGTTGGAATTGTGATAAGCTGTCAGATATAAAGTGCTTTTTCCCCACTCTGAGGCAGATCTAGGTTTCCATGGAAAAAGACAAATCAGGTTAAATCACGCTAATTTGCCACTGGAACTCTCATAGACTGTTACACAAACTGTAAACTGCATTCAAAACCTTTCACAACATGTCTGCATCTCAAAAAGTTTAGATAAATCCAAAGCTTTTATTATGAGTATGAGTGATTTCCAGCATGAAGTTTTTCTTTGTTGTGTAAAGTTTTGTAACTCTTCCCTTATTGGCAGGCTGCAAAGTGAAATGCCTCCCCGCACACCTTCCATCTCTCTCTCCCTTCTCCCTTTCATAAATTTCATTAAGGGAGAAATCACATTACACTATTTTCTGGACCTGCTTCCAGGGGTTAACCACTTTGCTTAGCCATGTAAATTCTCAGCTTAGTCAGGGCCATTCTCCACAGCCTGGCTGCTTCGATGCAGCCTGTGCCGAATTAAGCGCTATCTATGTAAATTTGTGTGTGTGAAAGTGTGTGTGTCCTGAAGATGGACATGGGGTGTGTGGAATATGTAAACCCATTCTCCTGGATTACTGAATTTGTGTGCATGTGTGTGTGTGTGTGTTGGTCTCTTCTCACTATATGCACAGGATGAGCACGTTGTGTTAACCCTATCTGCTGGATTATCCGGATGGTGTGAGTGTGTGAGAGTGAGACAGAGTCGGGCACTTGAGGATGGAGAAAAGGAGGTTAAAGGGGAACTTATCGTCTTTGTGCAGAAGATAGACTTCCACAGGCTGGCCTCTCCTACTGCCCCACAACTGAAGAACTTCCTGACACTTCCTCAAAACCTAGTCAACACTCACACACACTCACAAGTACACAATCCAACACACAAGGGAGTTTTTTTGTTTTGTTTTTGTTTTTTTGAGAGAGAGAGAGAGAGAGAGAGAGAGAGAGAGAGAGAGAGAGATTGTCATTGTCAAAGCCTGTATCCTTCTCCTGTAAGTAAATGGACCATAATGGATTATTGATTTATAATTCACCAACTTTCGGTTTCAAACTGAAATAAAACACAGAAAAGAAAACTACATGTATATGGTTCTTTATAACAAAGTAAATGTGTTTATACATTTTTATAGTATAAATACATTATTATATAAACAATTATATATTTATAGAAATATATTCCTTAAATAAAAACACATTATTCTTAAAAAAAAAAACAAGAAATTCAATTGCACTATTGTCTTTGAGCTGAATACAGTTTTGGATATTACTTGTATGATTCCTTTTGCTATACCCAATTAACCTGCAAATCATAAAATATTATTTGAATTATAAGAATATTCAACGATTCAATCCAATTTCTACCTTATAATTATTGCAGCCTCAAAGTGGTTTCCTGGCTGTCAACAAATGGAACCTTTATGTACAGTGTAACCAACTAATAATAGGCATCCCAAACAATATAAATAAAACGCACACATTTACCAGTGCAGTCTGCAAGAACTACAACAGACTTTTAATTGTTGTAATTTCTTCCTATAGTTCAAAGGTCAAGATGATGAAGATCCATGGCAGTGCATAAGCACATCATGGAGTTCAACAGCACGATTTATCTTCCTACTGGAGCGAATAGTCCCGAGGCCTCCAGAGTCTCACTGCTACACTCTCTATCTTTCCGTCCATCCATTTGTTTGCCTGCACACTTGCCCTGCAGTCTATCATTGACACTGGTGAATGATAGCTCGCTTGTTTTGTCAATGGCACAGTTTGCTCTAAAACTGGAAGGTCAAACAAAGGTGATTGGGTCATGAAGGAAGGCAGCTTTCAGAGAGTTTAAAAAGAGCCCTGTCTATTTTAATCTCTTGAGTGGACAGGGAACTACTCACATCTCAGATCATTTTTCCTCCAGCCGGTATGTAGATGTGGAACTTGACCTGTTAGGGGACTGGTGGACCAGGGTAAAGTGTGCATGGCTGCCCCTGTTCTACCAGTAATCTATTTCTGAACCGGTTTGTCCTCTGCACTTGTTCAATCATTTCCTGATTGATTCTGATCTTGATCAATCCTTGGAAAGACAGATGGGCCCTGCTCCACTCTTTAGTCTATACTCTGCCACCGCACACACAGACAAACACACACTACAGCCCCTTTCCCAAGCCCTGATCTATACTGTCGCTTCCTCTATGGCTGAAGGCAAACGAGGCAAAGGGTCAAGATAGGAGGCATTTATCGATGTAGCACTTCTGTTATTCACACACACACACACACACACACACACACACACACACACACACACACACACACACACACACACACACACACACACACACACACACACACACACACACACACACACACACACACACACACACACACACACACACACACACACACACACACACACACACACACACACAAAGCTACTTCTCAGACGTTTCACCCTCTTGTAGTCACTTCAGTCAATGTCCTGACCTTAAAGACAAAACAGGAGGGATGAGAATTTGTTCAGTTTAGTACAGTGTGGGATATATATAAACAATCACACATTCGCATACTTATTTTCCTATGAAGTACAAAAGGATAAAAAGTATTTTTATGTACAATAATCATGTAGATTGAAAAAATAAGGATTAAAATAATATAATTCTAACAGAAATACTATGCAATATCAAGCAGTATGGCAAGAAGTTTTTGTATTTATATTCAAACATATAGAACAACTAGGTTCTTTTTTCTTTAGTTTTCTTTCTTTTTTGCCACTGGAGCCACTTCGAGAGGAAAAAATTGCTGGACTGATTGCTGGAATTAAGTGCTGTGTTGGCAGCAATGTCTCTGGGTGCGCAGAATAAATCATTATAATGCAGGTTTATAATAGTAATAAAAATATAGAATCAAACCTGAGACAAGCCATTTGGCCAACAAGGACCCGTGAGAGAACAAACGATATCAATTAAATAAATCACTAAATGTTTCTTGATTAATTACTTATCTCTACATTGTCCATTAGGGATGGTGTGAAAGAGCGTGCATGCTGAAATATAGTGAACTTTAAACTATTATCTGTTCTTGCTTCTTTTATAATATGACAATGAGAATACCTAAATATAACAAACCAGCAGCTTGTGCCATAGATGATGGTTTACAAACTCTTGCATTTGTGAAGGTGGAACCAACTACCAATGTGTGATTTTATGTCTGGAACAGGTGTGATCCAGCAACAGCTTTCTGTATACTTTCAGAGGCTGTAAATCCCTTGATAGGAAAAAGAGGGGGAGAGAGAGAGACAGAAAGACTCTCCCCAGTCTCTCCACGGTTGACAAGAGAAGTGGAAATCCCTTCCACTCAAACTAAGAACCGGATGAGAACCAGATCAGGAAGAACCACTGAAGACCAAAGCCTTGGGATTCAAACCAGCAAACCCCCAGACCCAAAAAAGACCTGTCAATCACACTCAAAGCACTATAGAGATGATAGATGTGTGCGTGTTGTGTTGCAGTGATAGGGAAGTCTAGAGATTGCATTGGAGAAGGCATGTTATGAAATAATAGTGGATGGGTAACCCTAAAGTAGCTTCTAAAAAGATCCATCAGACTTTTCTCACCAGTTTAGTGAGAGAGAAAGAAACGCACAGTGTAAGGGGGAGAGAGGGATCTGTATAAAAGCTGGCTTGTTAAACTCAATTCCAAATCAATCAATAATGTTGTGGGAGGTTACTCAGAGGCCTACAAAGAGTTGGACATATTATTAGTACTACTCAAACACTGTGTTTGTTACACAAATCCCTGTGTGTAGATAGAAGAGAGGATGAATAAATGATAAGGGCAGAAATCACACAGCGTATTAAGCAAACCAGATGTAGGGAGAGAAAGAGCGAGTCAAAAAGAGAGATTTGGTTAAAAATCTCAAGAATTAACTGGATGTTTTACATTTTTGACTCTGGACATTTTTAATTATTTATATATTTTTGTCTAAAATTACTGTATATGTAGTTGGTGTATCAGAATGGTTGAAGTTGTTACAAAGGCTATATTTCAGTGTCTGTAAGGTTTTGAGTCGAAAGACCAATTACAGAAATGCATATTTTCTTTGGCAAATATTGTGTATGTTGGTTTAAATTTTTTACTGTGATTTACGTGAATACTAAAATTGTAATGTTATCAAATTTCTGTAATGTGTTGAGTAAAAAACAACAAACTGAAGATGAATACAGACAGACAGACAGACATACATACTGTACATACAGACAGACATACAGAAATACATACATACATACAGACAGACAGACATATAGTTAAGTCCTAGTAAGTTAAGTATTCAGAAAATTAAATGTTTTGCTGATTACAAATATGTTGTCTTTTCTTTCTCTCTCTTTACATTCCCTAGGTGGCAGTTAGTGCATTCCTCATGTGTTGACATGCAATAGCCAGAGGCTTTAGAGAGCTCTGAAATGCCACTAGTGGGTTCCCACTTACCACAATGAAAAATTAATCGGTCAGGTGGGCCACTTCTCTTATGTATGTGTGTTTTTTGCCTCCTTTTTTTCAATAAAAGTTTCCTGTGATATTTGTTTCTCGTGTAGGATCAACACTATCTCACGACCAATTCGTAACAATTCGTACGAGTGATAAAAAAGTGGCTAATTCATATGAATTCGTACGACCTCACTCGTACGAATTTGTACGATTTGTCTAAACCCACGTGATGGGTAGGTTTAGGGGCGGGGTAAGGGGTAGGTCATTCGTATGAATTCATACGAATTGGGCAATTCGTAAAATATGTACGATTTAGCAAAAATCGTACTAATTCGTACGAGTGAAGTCGTATGAATTCGTACGAATTAACCACTTTGTTGAATTGTTACGAATTGGTCGTGAGATCAGGTTGGTAGGATATGTGTCATGTGCTACGTTCAAATCTATAGTTCATGCGAGTATTTTGATGAAATCATTTTTAACCTCATGGGCAGCAACATCATGAGATCTCATTAATATCAGCCACAGCTAGTGAGCTAAAGGACTCTACCTGTCAGAACTCAATTCAACTGTCCTCCACTTCTGACAGGCTGTGAATGTCTAGGGCGACCACTTTGGGCCATTAGACTGCTATCACAAGCACTGGGGTGGGGATGTCCTGCAAGAATGTTCTGGACACGATGTTCCCTTGAGATTTGCCACTCTTGCACTTTTTTCCTTAGTGTTTTCCTCCATTTTCAATTACTACTTTTTTACTGTTCACATATATGCTGGTTACGTTTGGGACAAATCTAAAAGGGTGGATTTTCAAGGACAGGGAGCAGAGGGTGGATCTGAAATATAGCTTCTTTACATATGAATGACACAGTCCTGTCTGCACATTAAGCTACACACTTCCACAACGTGTTTACATGCACCTTACACCGACATGTATAATGTACCGACATTCTGCTCTCATTTTTTCCTCTCATTTGCTCATACATAAATGCACACCCCTATTCCATGGCATTCCTGGCCCCCCTCAAACATCACTGAGGTCCCACTTGAATGGCACTTCCTTCATCAGAAAAGACGGGTGCAGCCTATTGAAATACTTACTATCAATTATTTAACCTCACTCTCTCCCTCTCTTCAATAACCAGGTTGGCTTTGACTTTGATGGCCATCGCGTCCAAGTCGAGGGCCACCTCGCTTAACGTCACCCCTCCTTCCCCTTTCTCTTCCACATTTTCATTCACCCATCTCGCTGCCACTCTACTGCAAAAAAAAAAAAGGAACACTGTCAAATGCTAAAAACATGGCAAGTGGTCAAAGTCCAGAACGTCTTACTTACTTCATGTCCTCATCTACACTCGTAGCGGTCATGAATTTTCCACAGAGATTTTCCAAGACCTTGTGTTACCTCGCTGTGATGTTGTACCCTTTCAAAACACGAGGACAAAATTAAACTGAAGCAAAAAATATGAGGAAAAACACAACTTTAAATAAAATACATTCTCATGACTATTAAATTCTTTAAAACTTCAGTTTTCTGATACATGGTATATTATACAACTTGAGAACTTTACAACCTGCCTGTATTTAACATGAAAAAGCTAACAGGTTTATTAACTAAAACTATACTATATAAAACAATATATATATATATATATATATATATATATATATATATATATATATATATATATATATATATATATATATATATATATATATATATATATATATATATATATATTTGTTCCTTAAAATAACTAGATACATTTTAACTTTATATTTTAAGAATAAAAAAACTTAAACTTATTTTATTTCAACCTATTTTCATTTACTTGATGTACTATATCTTAACTAGAAACTCAAACTAAAATTGAAATGAATATGAATAAAAACTATATAGACATTTAAATTAGCATAACTAATGAAAATGAACTGACAAAAACACAACAAAATTACCAAAAAATTAAATGAAAACGGAAAAATAACACTAGTTACCAATAAAAAAAGAACCAAAGAAATTATACCAGTTGTGCAGACACATTGAAAAAAAAGAAGAAAAAATAAAAGAAATAAAAACTACATTAAAAATATTATAACTCTGAAACTGTTTGTTTAAGTGCTACTTGGTGATTTTTGTGTTGTGATGTGTTTTGAGACATCTTATACAATTTACACACACACACACACACACACACACACACGCACGCACGCACGCACGCACGCACGCACGCACACACACACACACACACACACACACACACACACACACACACACACACACACACACACACACACACACACACACAGGCTTATAGAAATCCAGGGGAGCAGCATGATAGCCCCTACTGGTTAATAATGTCACCAGCTGATCCTGTCCTGTGTCCACTATAGTCTAGCTCAAATCCCTCCGTGTGTGTGTGTGTGTGCACCATAATAAGTCTAGTAGCTCATTCTCTGAACAGTACATTCGAGAGGCAATACGGGACGTGATGCAAGGACCGAGCTGAGAAACAGAACAAATGAAAATGTATCAATAAAACAGGAAAAACAGAATCGTTCATTAGAGCCAGTTTCCAACAGAAAGTCTCGTCAGTGACTCCACACAGCTTTCCCTCTATCCCAGACATGCTTGAAATCCTTTTAGCAAGCCAAGACAGCATGCTCTTGTTATTTGGATATAATCTTCTGCTTCTACAGGCATGTTTGTGTGTGTTTAGAAGCATGATGGAGGGGAAGACCTCAAAGCTTAATCCTGTGATGTACATATTTCCTCCTGAAGGTTTTTAGGCCCATGAGCGGCAACTGAGAAATCATGTGAAATTTGAATTTCAGGACATCTAAAAAGATTTATTCGGGTATGCTTTAAACCTTATTTTAAAGTCCTATTATGCATTCAGATATGGGAATCAAAATAAAATGCTACATGACTCTCTCTCTCTCTGTGTGTGTGCGTGTGTGTTCAATGAGACATTTTAATGGGTGTTTTGTCTGTAAATACATGGCACAGTATCTTGACGTGGGTTAATTTTAACAGATGTGATATGAAGTTCAAATTACAAAATCTTATGTTTTCTTTTCATCCTTTATTTTTTGCTACTTTTTATTTTACGCAACAATTTTCATAAAAATCCATCATAAAAATGTTTAAAACTATTTAAACAAATAGTGAAATAAACATAAACCACTTCAATATTTCTTCTTTTTTTCTTTTTAAATCATTTCCACCACAAATAACAATTAACGACACTACGGTTCAAGCGTTTAGAGTTCAGTATGATTTTGTTGTTGTTTCTACTTTTATGTAGCAAGAATGCATTAAACTAATAAAAAATGACAGTAAATATATTTAGAATGTTACAAAAGATCTATTTTAAATAAATGCTGTTCTTTTGGACTTTCTATTCATCAAAGAATCCTGAAAAAAAAAATGCATCAAATGCAATATTGAGCAGCAGAATTGTTTTCAATATTTATATTAATTAGACATTTTTCTTGAGCACCAAATCAGAATATTAGAATGATTTCTGAAGTATGATGTGACACTGAAGACTGGAGTAATGGCTACTGAAAATTATCCATTAAACTTCTGAACTTTGTGTAATAAATAAATAGAAAATAATGTGAGGAAAACATTTTTATTGTCCTCCAGTGATGTATATACTGCGTACTTTATGTGCACAAGTGTAAAGGTCCACAGGGCCAAACGTGTCCAACTGTAAATTGCTCTTCGAGAGACAGTGTGTGAGATTTGATCCCAGATGGTTATTTCAGACCGTGTGCAGCAACTAGTTCTCTTCCCCTCTCCTTCATTCTGAGTGTGTGAGTGGCAAGAGGATCAGAAGGGGCTAATGTAGAGGGACAGCGATGGCATTCCGAGTCTGCCCGGTGTCAGAGAGAATTAGCCCACAGTCACACAAACACTCTGACATGAACACACACTCACAGAGCCAATACATGCTCACTCGGCCACGCGCAAATGAGCCTGTCACTCCACGCAGGTCAAAGGTCAAGAGGAATCCTTTCCGCTTCTTCCTCTCCCTCATCATCCCCTGCAGTAGGATTTATTTCTCTTTCATCACACTATGCTTCAATGCGCCATCATTAAACACGTTTTATCTCCCTGAGGTGACGTTATGAGCGTACCTTAATTCTCACAGCGTTCCAATGTGATTGTTTATATGCATATGTCCTTTGTGCATGCCTGTTTATTTCATAATCACCTGACCCCAGATAATCCGTCATAAACAGCTGACCAAAGTTGTTGTTCAATCCAGTCAGCCAGTGCTCACAGTGCCTAATGGGCGACTTGAAGTGAACGAAGAGTTTGACGAAGAGGATGTGGAGTCAGATCTCCAAGTTAGTTTGTCTCAGGCCTCATTGGACATCTCAGCGTTTTGTTTCTCTAGTCAGCAGGTCCGACTTGATGGGTTGAGTTTGTAGAGCTGTTGTTTTTAATTTTGCCTTCGTTAGGCCTTGTGTTAATTACTAATCTCATGGTCCACAGCCGTGCGCTTGGTCTCCTCTCTCTAATGAGACGGAAATGAGACAAACAGCTGGGATTTATGGCTCGCTGGATGCTCACGCCATGAGAAAACTCTTGTACGCGCAGGACAGAAAAACAAACAATCCCATATATATACGAATCGCACGTTGTGATTAACTATGCACAAACAGACGTTAACGTGATGAGACTGTCCGTATGCAAATTAAAAAACGCACAATCCAAATTATTTGTGTGAAAGAAACCTAAGCAGATTAATACACAGCTGCATGAAGACACACAAGAGTGCTTACAGAGCAAAACTCACCCAAGGGCCTGGCAGACGCACCCTCAGCCAACATCGAACAGGAGTCCTCCTCTCGTTTCGGCCCCCTCCCTCACTCACTCTTTCTATCAGCCTCAGGGGAACTCCACAATTAATGACCATGCTGATGACCGTCTCAGCGGGTGTGTGTGTGTGTGTGCGAAGGGGGTTGGGGTGCGGTCAAATGGTGTGTGTGCGTGTATGTGAGTGTGAATCGCTGAGGGAGGCAGCTCATGGCTCAGGTGATCGGGAGGCATGTCTCGGTGGGCTGTGGGTAAAGACCCGACGCAGCGCTTTCAGGCCCGTGCTTCAGCACAAAGGGAGCTGTGTTGGCCTTCGCCATCAGCAGCTTTGACTGCAGCTCCAGACCCACAAACCTGCCCGGCACTGTGGACCTCTCCTGCGGCCTATACGCTGGACCAGGGCACCGCAAACCACATGGCAACACTGTAGGCACTGTTTTTGCCTGGTATTATGATCGGCTATGTGATCAGCTCTGGCACATCAGCATTTAAACCTGGTAGTAACATCTCAGATGTGTCTCATGTGGCCACTTGTGATCATATTTTGAAGGAAGGATATAAGGAAAAAAATAAATAAAATAAAATAATGTTCAAATACTGTAGTGGAGTACCTGCATTTGCTTTGCTTTTAGTTTAGTTTAGTTTAGTTTAGTTGTGGCACGTTTGGTCCTGTGAACTCTCTTCAAACACACTCACTATTTCATTTTAAGGCAAAAAAAAAACTAGTTGGTGTATTCTGGTGGAAATTACAATCTGGTATAAAATCTCATACACTCAAAGAGTATTTTACAGGGTGTTTTTTTTATGGTGGGAAAAAAAAGAGTTTTTTCCTTACCATAAATATCTTAAAACAATACTTTACACACTCCAAAGTTTATTTAGTTTGCCTACTAACAACGTCCATACTGTACATTGTTGACATACAGTATTGCATGCATCACAACAAATTCTTGTTTTCTTCTTAGAATTTTTCTCATTAGTCAAAACATTTCTACCTCATCTAAAATTGTGTATTGTATTTAATAGTAGGTCTATATTACATATTGTGACCTTAATGTGACAAAAAAAAAAATCTAATTTTTGTTTTATATATCACAGTCACAGACTGCACCAATACTTCAAACCAGCAGCCAGCCATGCAGATTTGCTTGCACCAGCACCACGGACAGCGCCTGTATGCATAACCTCTGCTTAAAATCATAAACTGCACTGCGTCTGCCTGCAATCATTGACCTGTCCATCAGTCACTCTGCAGTAGTGTTGCTCCTCTGAAGCAGGAAGATGTGCATTTCACTCCTAGAGGGTTTGTTGATTGTATGATGAAGGGAAGAAAGACCGTCAACACAGTTCAAACAAACTGCTTGCGTCTAATTGGCCTCGGGCCTTCTGGTTTGTCTTTGCCTTTACTGTCCTCTCTTAAAGACAAGTCAAAGAGATCTCCTCACTTTTATCAGGTGTTACCAAAGAATTCATGGACTTCAGCACTTTACACCTTTGATTACATGAGTATAAGTGTGTGCGCTTGTTTGTTTCCCTCCTACAGTGTGATGAGTGGATGTGTATTCAGCTAAATAACCTTGCTGACACAAGGTCTGTCCAGAGAGAGTGAAATGCATTCAGAAGAGGCTACCACAGACCACAGTTAATGAGACAGGTGTACTCGGAGGATTGATCGAGTTTAAAATATTACCACCTTACCACGTCCTGATCCATACCCCTCCATCCAACCCAATCTACCCATTTTGCAGCTGTTCTCACCTGTTTCTTGCCAAACAGAATATGTTAGAGAACCAACATGAAAATACCTGACCACTACATTAATTATTAAAAACGGAGGTTTATTGAATACTCACGTTTCCTCATAACGCTGATCCCAAGTGTCACCCCGGCAATCGTACAGACGCACACATAGAGTTAATTTTTCAGTGAATCTCTGAGGCGCTCCAGGGCTTCTTGTCCTCTGGCTGTTTCTACAGAGATGACAAGAAGTGACAATCAGACAAAAAGAGAGGGGTGAAGAGTCAGATATATAGTATGATATAATGTAAGATTTATTATTATTATTTAAAGAAATTAATATTTTCAGCAAGGATGCATTAAATTGATCAAAAATGACATTAAAGACTTTTAATGACTTCTCTTTCAAATACATACTGTTCTTTTGAAAGTTCTTTTCATCAAGGAATCATGAAAAAAGTATCACAGTCTCCACAAATATATTAAGCTGCACAACTGTTTTCTAGCTTTCAAAATTGATAATAAGAAGAAATGTTTTTTGAACAGCATATTAGAATGATTTCCGAATGCTGATGCTGAAAATGCAGCTTTGCCATCACAGGAATAAATTACATTTTAATATATATACACACAGTATTTATACAGTATATATATTTTAAATTATAAATATATTTCACAGCATTTCTGTTTTTTACTGTGTTTTGACAATACATGGAGCCTTGGTGAGCATAAGAGACTTCTTTCAAAAATATTTAAAAAAAACTTTGCAACCCCAAATATTTAAGCAGTGGTGTAGTTATAAAAAATATCCTAAATATATTATTTAAAAATATTTATAGAATATTGATAGATAAACATCATTTGTTTAAAGAGAAATGTTAAATGGCAAAATGTGTCATGCAAATATTTTATGTTAAAACTAGCATGAATTATGTATTTTTTTCCACCGCTAGGGGTCGCTAACTTCTTACAATAACACAAGTGTAGATTGATGATGCAGTGATAAGTGGAATCATGGAACTTGCCATCATGCTAATGGATCGAATAATGTTTATGGATGAGTGAAAACAATCATGTTTTTTAACATAACTATGGTATGAAGCAGGTCGCGATAGCTAATAGGAGACAGATATCAGCGCCAAACGCGAGTCCCGCGGATATAACGGAATGAGGACATTTAATTCTACCGAACTACCCGCAAGTGCTGAATTACTACACACACAGGTCAGTTTATTTGACAAATTAAACTTGGTCTAACGTTACACTATCACACTAAACAGCAATTGAGTGTGTTGAAAGTTATAATGTTATTCTATGTGTTAGTTTGTTGGCTATATGAGTCTAGCAGTAAGCTAGATCAACATTAGAATAACATACTGATCATATTCTAACATTTCATCATGTTGAGATATATAACATTGATTTGTTTTATGTACATTTGCTCACCTGTCTAATAAAGTACAGGAGCATGTACAGGACTCTGTCATGTCGTGAAGCTCTGTCAAGTCGAAGTTTGCAGCGAAGCTCTCTGCATCTCAAAAACGCCACGCCGATATTGATCCTCGTTTTATTTCTCCTTTTGTCCCAAACTCTGCTTGCCCTGATCCATAATGTTTGAACAAAACAACAACAGCGTGCCGCTAAACATTACGCAGTTGTCCACATCTGTCGCCATGGTTACTATGGCAGTATGAGCGGGAAATATTGGAAACATGGGATAACGTGGATATTACGTCATTGACAAGCAACAAGTGAGAAGGGACGGGCACTACTGTATTTAAAACTGTGAATTTCTCAGAATTTTCTAATTCTTGGAAACATTTAGGATAATGTAAGCACATAATTGAAAGAAATATATAACACTATGCAAGTGGTTTTTGGATATTTTGATAAAAAATTCTTACATATTGTACCTTTAATCACTTTTAAATACTTTTGCCATCTCAAAATGTCTTAAGTATTTTAAAAGAACATATTCTGCTTTCCTAAACAAATCTCCAGGCAAAGTGAGCTAACTCTGCACATCCTTTGCAACAAATCCACCCCAGCGCATACAAACAGGCTGTGGTGGTGTTTGTTCTTGCTTGTTTTGGAGAAAATCAAATTCAGGCTGCATTTAGCCCATGCATTGTACCCTATATGTATGGAGAAAAGAAATTCAGAACAGAAGAATCTTATTTTAAGGAGCCCTTTCCTCTCCTCTGTCCCTTCAGTGCACAGAGATAAATGAAATATTTGGCCTCAGACTCATAAAGTGGCTTATATATTCATTTCTATACTGACATGATTTACGAACTTCTATAAGCACTGATATATTGAGGGTTCTTTGTCACCTCAAGACTGCAATGGCTGATGACACTGTGATGCTATCACTGACATTCACTGTGGGGAAAAAAAAAAAACGTAGAAAAATGGAAACGGTACTGGTAACTTTCTGCCAGGACATTATCAGTTAAGTTTACAGACATTTCCTTTAACCCTAAAACACAACATAACGCAAGGCATAATTCAAAATAAGGGTATAAAACACCTGTGAAAAATCAATAGAGCAAATTCCACACAATACATTGTGCCCTGCTTTTATGAAGTCTTGATTGTTTTGTTGGGTGTACTCAAATATGTTTTCATGCTTGATTGTTAAAAAAACACACATTATTTTTCAAATATTTTACATTATTACAGCTCCTCTCTATCTCCAGACTGGTTGAACGCTTGGTTTTCTATGAAGCCCCTCCTTCCGGCCCAGTGTGTTGTGATTGGCAGAGCTTAGCGCATGTTGGGGAAATGTCACGCCCCTTCATAAGCGCGAGCTCTAATCAGATGTAAATATTAATGATGGCATCAATTTCAAACCATTTTGAGCCCGATTCAGACCCTGACAATGTTAACGAACAAGAGGATCGTGCTGAACGGATTTCAAGCACAGACTTTGCAAGCACAGATTTCACAGGATGTTTCAGAGTGGTATGTTTTTTTGTTGTTGTAATTTTCTAATAGATACGATGTTATCCACCATTTAATCTTATTTGTCAGAACACTATGGTGATAAAAACAGTAGGCTAATCGATCACAAAATCATGGATCATTTTCCTAAGGGGCGGTGAATGGTACGGTGAGCTCTAATCAGATGTAAATATTAACGATGGCATCAATTTCAAACCATTTTGAGCCCGATTCAGACCCTGACAATGTTAACGAACAAGAGGATCGTGCAGAATGGATTTCAAGCACAGACTTTGCAAGCACAGATTTCACAGGATGTTTCAGTGTGGTATGTTTTTTTGTTGTTGTAATTTTCTAATAGATACGATGTTATCCACCATTTAATCTTATTTGTCAGAACACTATGGTGATAAAAACAGTAGGCTAATCGATCACAAAATCATGGATCATTTTCCTAAGGGGCGGTGAACGGTCTTAAAGCAAGAGCTTACAAAAGCTACAGTAAACACTACATCTACTGTAATGTCAGTTAGCAGGCTAGCTGAGGCAAAGCTTTGCCCTTCGTTACATCATAGCTATCATAGCAACTACATAAAGCTTATAATTGGAAATGCTAATAGAAAACACAACTGCAAATAATACATTTTTGCGTATTCCGTGGGCGGGGATTATTTAAATGAGGAACACTATGACTTCATAAGATCCAAGAAAAGTGTGTAGTCCAAACGAGCCGTTCATTGTACTTATTGAAAGTGGATTCTGGTAAATAAAATCTCCCTTTGGAGTGGACTTTGAGCTTTGTAACCTTGCAGATATTTTAAATGCTCAAACAGCAACATTAAACACAAGTTGAAAAAGTGAAAAAGCATAATAGGACCCCTTTAATAATGGATCACAAAAAATTATTAAATAATTAGTTGATAGTGATTATTGTCTCTGTCATCTATAGTTACAAGGATTGTGAACTTTCTGTCAGGGCTAATCATAGCTTATAAGCATAATGAATGCTTGTGGATTGTTCTAAGTGTTACTAATGGACAGCTATTCTTGCTGACAGGCACTTTTCTATCAAATGTTTTATGATAAGTTAAATATGTTTACATATGCTCGCCTCAGGGGCATTATCTGACTGAGCAAATGGATTTTTGAGGACAAAGGTTGAATTGCTGCGTCAGCTTATGCCTGGTGGCTTGTATGGGGTGGAACAACGCATTGATTGATTTTTATGATTTTCTTTTTTTTTCAAGCAAGTTAATTAACTTGTTCATATAACAGAATACCAGTACATATACATATATTGCCTGTATCAATATTTATTTACACTATTTAAATACTCTCGAAAATGAAAATATCATTACGAACTTTATCATCATCATACATCATCTGTCCACTAGCACAACCTTTGACCTTGTGACCCTGTGACATGATTTCCTCTGACCTTCCATTCACCTCAATGAACAGACGTAACACAGAGCACAAGACAGTTATGTCACAGTACTGGAGAACACGGCCAAGATTTCAAAACACACAAAACCCACTTTACACATGTCAATTCAAGTTTATTATAACAAGAGAGTGAGAGCCAGGCAGAAAAAAGAGGGTAGAAATAAAGGACAGGTACAGAAAAGGAAGGAATAAATAATTCACAAAACGACCACTGTGATTCAGTCTCTTTCCATTTCATTCTCTTGGCAGAGAGAGAGAGAGAGAGAGAGAGAGAGAGAGAGAGAGAGAGAGAGAGAGAGAGAGAGAGAGAGAGAGAGAGAGAGAGAGAGAGAGAGAGAGAGAGAGAGAGAGAGAGAGAGAGAGAGAGAGAGAGAGAGAGAGAGAGAGAGAGAGAGAGAGAGAGAGAGGGTTGTTAATGAATTGTACTCACAAGTGCACTAGGGACATGTTGTTGTGCTCATTATTGGAGGCAGGAAGGAAGTTAATTGTTCTGTGGCTTTTGGTGAGTTAATACTCCAGTGCCTGATAATTGAAAATGAACAATGCGTTATCAACTGCTCTGTCATACCGGCAAAGCCCAAAAATAAATAAATAAATAAATAAATAAATAAATATATATATATAGTAGTAGTAGTAGTAGTAGTAGTAGTAGTAGAACTTTATTATTCAGCCTTAGCTGAAAATTGGTCTTTGGTCTCGCCATACAATCACTAAACAATGAACAATACACAATACACAATATACATCAATAATTAAAATATTCACATTTCATTCCTCTTATTCAAAAGACTTATTGCATTTGGTACAAAAGTTTGTTTATATATTGCTTTGGTCGCTTTTGGTACTCTGTAGATATATATATATATATATATATATATATATATATATATATATATATATATATATCATCTCTTTTTAAAATAATTATAATGTCTTTGTATCATGCTAAATGATAATGCATGCATTATATACTGTAGAAATACAAAGTACTACAAAATAAATAAAAATATTCATTATGATATCCTGTTTTCAGGACATTTACAGTTAAAGTCGGCATGAAGCAATAGTCTTGCAAGGACTTGATTTTGTCCTTCAGGAATTGTTTGGATTGTTGTTTTTTGCTATTGCTATGATGTCGTGTGAGTGACAGGTTGTCCCGCCCTCACACCAGTACACACATCATCAGAAAGAGAAGAGATGTCACTGCAAGAGGAGGGGGAGTTATTTTGATTAAAGATTACGAGGGAACATGAATAAAAAAAAGAAAAAAAGATGTGCATGGAAAATAATTTATTATGAATACTGCCATATTCCATAAAAAAAAAAAAAAAAAGAATTGTCACTTTGGATTTCATGGTGACTTCAAGGTAATTATTTGACTAATTATTAATAGGCATTCACATGATTTCCTCATTTCTTCTCACATCTAGTTGACACCTTTTGCAAGTGTCCTAAACATGTGAATCCATGCCACGGGGGTTACATTCAACTCCAGAGGGGTGTGAAACATTGCCACGGTAACAGCACACCATCCCCGAATCTTTCGACCCCTAACAGAGTGTTCTAACAGAGTCCCACAACAAGGTTACACCTGCCGTCACACTTGAGGAGATGTATATGCATGCACATGTAGCTAATAGATTCTTAAGCATATACTCCATGAATATTTCATGCTGTTTAGTTGTGTGACCTGCCCGATGACTGCAGAGGGATATACTGTATTCACCATTTTGGTTTTACATGTAAAATAAACCTATTGTCAAATACACCACATTTAATCAATGCAGTTTATATAAAAACTGATTCTACTGTTTAATCGTGAGTGAATGCAAAATAACATTATAATAGTAATAATTATTACATTATAATAGCTTATTATTATTATATTAAATCATTATTTAAATAATAATACATATAATAATAGTAGAATTGTCTATTAACATTGTTATAATTGTTTGTTTTGTACATTTTGCCTAAATTTGAGGGTCCATTACATCTCCATTAAGCTTCACTCTCATTCTTCTTTCACAAATCCACCATGCATATTGACGTGGAGTCCGGCTGTCTTTTTTCCCCGTAGCGGAAACATAATCATCAAATTTTAATAGACCTGATGCTTTAGGGGAACCGCCTCACAGAGCAAATCACTGTCATCCTACATGTTCCTGTGGTTCCCAAACAAGCATTCTTCTTAAAGATCCTCTGACATGGCCTGTGTGTCTCACTTCCCTTCCTTTGTTTCTTTCTTGTTCTCCACACAGCTAGACTGTTTGCTTACTCAATGTGTGGACACTAAATAAATATTTAAAAGTCCACCGTGGAAGGATAGTCCTTGTCACTCATCCAGTATACATGGACACACACTTAAAGACCAGTCAGAGGAAACATGAGATTGTAGACAGTCCTTGTTTAACGTATCAGCCTTTTGATAATATCCGAAAAAAAATAAAAAAGAAAAGAAAAAAAAACTTTAAAACTTAATTTTAATTCCTAATAGTAAAATGCCATCATACAGATCAACCAGATCAAATTATATCCTCCTGGGAGCCAGACTGGTTGATTGATTGATTGATTGATTGATTGATTGATTGATTGATTGATTGATTGATTGATTGATTGATTGATTGATTGATTGATTGATTGATTTTGTATTAATACTAATAAAAACACATTTCACTCATTAAATATGATCACTTATTTAAAAAACAAATTGTGCTTTGATTATAATATGTTAAAACATTTGTTTACAATCATTGAATCATACAATCATTTTGGTTTGAACTCTGAACTCAATTTGTTTAAATTAAAATAAAACAAAAATCTAACAGATGTGACCAATTAAAATTTAATTTATGGCTATACAGAGATATAGGTATGAAATATACACAACCATTCAAAAGTTTGTGGTCAGTTAACATTTGTATTTAGCAAGGATGTATCAAATTGATCAAAAGTGAAAGTAAAGATATTTATAAGATTTACAAAAGATTACTATTTCAAATAAATAAATTATATATATAATATATTATATATATAAATTATATATATATATATATATATATATATATATATATATATGTATATGTATATATATATATAATTGCCTAATCAGTGTTTAGTCATCTTGCCAATACATCTAATGGTAGCAACAGCTAAATTAAATTGAACAAACTGAACAAGTGTACGACAAACGTGTTGTTGATATTTGTCGTTTCTAGGCAGCATGATGTGTATGAAACTGTGTCCATCTGTTCCAACTGCAGTGGCACAGCTGGTCTTCCACCTCTCTCACTTTCTCACAGTGACAAATGAGTACTCACTCCCTGGTGACGGGTGGCACGCATGTCTCAGTGATACACAACAGGTCTCACTTGCCACGCACTGCTAGCTCACAAAATCATGCACTTGTATGCAGACAAATAATTTCAATTTATGCTTTCTCATCAGTGAATACTAAACACAGTACATCTCATTGTGTTGAGGCTGTGGTTTACCCTGCCCTGAAGGAATCACCGATCACAGATCATTCATTGTACGGCACAGGTGTCAGGGTGGAACAAGGACAATATTGGTCCACTGTGTGGTGGGCATCTGTTATCCAGACCACCATTCTACTGTCTTAAACTATCCATTATTTCCTCCCTTCCAGCCATCAATCATCCTTAGCATGAAGCATTTAAATATGTTGTTGTTTTCTATTGATCTATCAGTGACTAATCATCTGATTACTTCTTTAGCTTCCTCTGCTTTCACTGCTTTGAATATGCATATCATTTAGATCACATGAAAACATACGCGGTTTGATTTTTGGGGAAATATCTGTTAAAACTACACTAAAATTCACTTTTTCTATTGGTATCTATTTTTTCTGACATGCCAAAGTCTCAGCGTTCCACAGGGACACTGAAGATTTATCTGACTCATCAGAGTCGCTCGGTTCCCCATCTTCAGGCGTGGGATACATCGGGTCCAAGGGAATTTCCCCAGACAGGTTTGATGAATATCTGTATTCCCCCTCAAACTGTAGACTGGGAGTTTCTCCAAAGTGTGTCTCTTTGGGCAGAAATACAAGAGGTGTGCTCAAGAACACTGTGACACCTCTATGACTTTGTTTTCCCCTCTTATTTGGCCTGGCAAAAAAAATTTCCCTTGCTGACGCATGCTTCAGTTCTAGAGCCATTCTTCTATACACCAAATGATATGTAAAGTTCCTAAGAAATATGCAATAAACCTATTTATACTGTATATTTTCTTTTTCACCCCCTGCAACTTAAAAATGAAAACTTTAAAGACTTGGACTCCAAATTAAATTTAAAAAAACGCGTAAGTAACAAAGTACTTAGGTCTACAAAGAAAAATACTTTCGCAACATTGTCTGTGCATGGCCTGTTGTGAAAATAATGACAAATTTTAAGTGCCGTTTTTTTTCTTGATAAGTATTATTACACAAGACTGATTGTGGAAATTCCTCAAAATAATAGAATAAAACAAATAAATTTTAAATAATACATAATAATATTAACTATAAAGAAAATGGATTTGACATGTACCTGTGACTAAAGGTGAAGACTAGTTGAGTTGAGTTGAGTTGAACTGAGTTGGTTTGAGTTGATTTGGACACTGCGTGAAAGACTTGAACATGCCTGAAACCCACACTACAAAAAGTTACAATGTTGTAAAGTAGCATTTTGTAAGTATATTTATTTATTTAATTCAATTTTTTGTTGTTTTTGCTTGACCAACATATAAAGTCAAATTCCATCTGTTAAGTCACTTGGTCCCATTGTAGATCTAAACCTCAACATCATGCAATCCCTTACATTTCTCTCTGCTATAATACTGCTTCCAAAATGTTTGTGACAAACTTGATAAAGCACTGTTTCAAGAGATTGAATTTGCCCAGTGTCATAAAGTTCAATCATTATCAAGTATGTCAAGTAACAAAATCTTTTAGATAACATAACGGCAAGAATTTGATTATACAAATGATGGTGCAAGGGTTAGCTAATAATGTATGTGGCATGTTGTGTAAGAGCTCATGCAATTGCTTGACATCCGCCCTTAAATGTTAATAAAGGTGCCATGCATATTTCAGTGGTATAAACAGAAGCAGGTGAGGCTGGGCTGAAGAGTGATTTATTTATAAGGGCCTATCTTGTAAGGGTGGGGTTTACAGGGGGCCGTCCTGTTTGCATTTGCACATGTGTGTGTTTATGTCAGCTTGGGTGCAAGTGTCACTGTGTTGGTGTCTGAGCGGAGTCTATGTCTGACTTCAGTTGGCTCCCGGAGGCATGCCAAGGGCGCACAACACTCACAGCTCCACAGTTTACTCAAACACACAATCACGCGACATAAACAGCGGCACTACCGAGGCGAGCTCGTGTGTGTATGCGCGATTCCTCCGGGAACGTGAGATTTGATAAGAAAATAGGTAATTTTCTCTTTCAGAGAAGGCAATAAAAGACTTGTTTCATTGAAAAAAGAGCCCCACGGTCCCACAAGAGCAGCAAGTCAGCCTGCATCATACACAAGGGAACTGTGCAATGATGGTTTGCATGCTTAACATGCTCGGTCATGTTGCCATGAATATGTTCACTCATTCAAAATGACCTCAGACATGACAGGCAGGTAAATTGTCTGCCCCAATGGATGAGAAATCAATTGTAAAACGAAAAGAGAAGTTCACTTACCTGACAGCTTCTGAAATGCTTGACTTTCAGATGATGGAGAGAACAAAAGGGGGATAGAGTGAACAAAAAGACATAAAACAAGAGGAAAATTTAGGATTTATGAAAGAAAAAAGGATGGATGAGCATGGAGGAGTTCTTTAAATTAGTCAGTTGTTTAAATTAGGGTCACAACAACAGGAAATGGCAGACGACTGAGGTGTCATAATTCATCATAGCCGCGCTCAGTAATGCAGTGTAGGAATAGGATATGCAGGAAAGTCAGCCTTTCTTCCACCATGACCTCATACTGCCAATGCGTCTCACCACAAGACATGCTCTCCGCCATTTAGACCAGAGAGATGATTTGTCAGTCTCTCTCGCACACATGCGCCCGCACGCTAACCAGCAGCTGGTGCTAATACACCTCTTTCTGTCACTATGTGCCAGTTTCTTGTCATTTGTGCGACTAGTCTTACCACAATTTCTGTTTTCTTTCTCCCTCCATCTACAACCGTTCTGTGAGAGTCAAGCTGAGTGTGCAGTCTTTAGCAGAAAACTTTCTGCTCTGTATTATTAGGACCTATAAAGTGGAACAAGGGTAAACTGGGGCATGAACTGGAGGCCTTTCAAATGAGAGGAGAGACTATACATTTTTTATACTAAACATTGTAATTGATTTGGATTTTCTTCCATTATACGCATCTTTTTAGCTTGTTAGAGGCACTTTGTTGTATTATGGAAAGTTTGGCGACAGTGTCCTATAAATCTGTCAGTGGGTTCTTAAAAATAGATTGAAGGAGAGAGTGCCAACAACTTTCCACGGTTCATTAACAACATTACTGTAACAAAAACAATTGAGGGTCTTAAAGAGACATAAACACGAGCGGATAATGCAGTGCATAACGTGTGGCACTTTGTCAGGGTTAGAGAGGACCCTCAAGGCTGCAGTATACAACAGAGGCTGCCAATGTTAAGACATGGTATCAATCCAAGAGCCAGGATATCGGAGCATTGTCTGTCAGCAGATATCAAGTGCACTAAATCTAAGATTACCAAATTAAGAGGAGGCACTTAAGTGGGGTATCTATTTGACACGCACACGCACACGCACACACACACACACACACACACACACACACACGGTTTTATGCTTATGTTTTATGGGGACATTCCATGGACATAATGATTTTTATACTGTACAAATTATATTCTATTCCCTACACTAACCCTAAACCTGCCCGAGCAGAAAACTTTCTGCATTTTCAAAAAACTTTTGAAACGATTTCAGATATTGCCATCTTTGTGTGGACATTTTGTCCCCATAATGCAGCTGGTTTACCAGGACCACACACACACACACAATACATACATTATCTATTAGACACACGCACACACATAAGTCTGAGACCACCAGTGAAAATGCTTCTAAACCTTTGAACTTTTGATTTAATGCATTTAATGTAATTGAATTAATAAGCACAACAATTTGAGGTAAAGGATTTTTTTTTTTCATTTTTTTAAACATCAATTATTTTAAAGTTGGCATGAAACGGAAATTGCGATTCTTCCCTAATGTGACGTTGAAAAATGTTGTATACAATTCTTTCAGGATTATTTGACCTTTCTATTTATCAAAGAATCCTGATGTTTTTTTACACAACTGTTTTCAACATTAATAATCAGAAATTATTTCTTGAGCAGCAAATCAGCATATTAGAATGATTTCTGAAGGATCGTGTGACACTGAAGACTGGAGTAATGATGCTGAAAATCCAGCATTGCATAACAGGAATAAATTACATTTTAAAATATATTCAAATAAAAAAAAAACAAAAAAAAAAAACGTTATTGTAAATTGTAACATTATTTCACAATATATTTTTTTACGGCATTTTGAATCAAATAAATGCAGCCTTGAGCAGAAGAGACTTCTTTTTAAAAACATTAAACTTCTTACTGATCCTAAACTTATATAACTATTATATATATATATAGAGAGAGAGAGAGAGAGAGAGAGAGAGAGAGAGAGAGAGAGAGAGAGAGAGAGAGAGAGAGAGAGAGAGAGAGAGAGAGTAGAGAGAGAGAGAGAGAGAGAGAGAGAGAGAGAGAGAGAGAGAGAGAGAGAGAGAGAGAGAGAGAGAGAGATGAGAGAGAAGAGAGAGAGAGAGAGAGAGAGAGAGAGAGAGAGAGAGAGAGAGAGAGAGAGAGAGAGAGAGAGGAAGAGAGAGAGAGAGAGAGAGAGAGAGAGAGAGAGAGAGAGAGAGAGAGAGAGAGAGAGAGAGAGAGAGAGAGAGAGAGAGAGAGAGAGAGAGAGAGAGAGAGAACATGGCCACGTTTTTATATATAAACATGACCATGTATGTGAATGTATAAAGAAATACATGAAATATAGTATATAGTTTCTCCTTAATATGTCTGTTATTATACCTTTATACTAAGTTCATTCTGTACCAGGTGCCAAGAAAAAAAGAGGAAAAAGTAGATATGTGTTCAAGAAGTCACAAAGTTTAATGATGTTTAGTTGCTCAGACTTCACTTCAGTATGGACTAAAACAGTGTGAATGTAGTTTGAGACTGAGATACCTCTGGAGAGCACAACAGCAGATAAAGGGAAGTGAAGACACCTGCACTCTTTATCATGTGCCAACGGTGTTTCTGTCCAGTCACACAAAATCTGCGGGACAGTAATCTGTCAAAACAGAGCACTCTTTACTGTCATTCAAACTCATTCCAGAACATCTTTACTTTGTTATGCTAAATGGATGTAAAATAAAAGCTCTGTTACCATGTACCGGTCACTTCCGGGCATTCTGGACACGTTAAGAATTAATGAGCTCCATGTCATGTCCTTTCTTTGAACTTTGCATACATTCCCACACAACTCATAACTATAAGCCATACCTTTTTTCTATTTTCTTTTTCTTTTCGAAAATTAAGATTTATTTGTTTGCATTCTGAAGTGAATTAAAATACAATTGCACTGATGTCAGAGAGCTGAATTGCGTCTCTCTGCTGAAGTGCACCACCCAATGGAGAGGAGCATCAGTCGAGTGCAGATGGAGCGTATGATTGTCCTGCGCATAAAGTCAGAGAGAGGGGGAGACTCCACAGCAGATGAGCGCTGATCCTGGTCCTTGACTCTGTGTGTGTTCATTCAAGGAAAGCGCTTTTGGCCCACTTACTGACACACACGAGTAATGATAGTGTCAGTGGACTCAGCTGGTCGCTGGCTTCATTCTATCGCTCCCTACTTCCCATATTCCCATATAGCTAAACTCAATGCAAGCCTTCTTCGGTTCATGGTGTTTTTTACTCTAATTCGGATTCAAATTGTTCAACACGAAAATATTCAGGTTGATTATACATAAAGCACATCCTGATTTTGTAAAGTCACATTCCTGGGTCAACATATTTTGTTTAATTGAACTATTTTGTTAAATTATCCCTAAAATCAGAGGGTAATGATAGGTAAATAACACTGATGTAGAGGCACCTAACCCGCCTAAACTTGACATAACTTGTCCCTCAATTGAAATCCAAAGATGTTTATCCAGGAACATGTCGCACTTGGTGAAATCAGGTTCTGATTAACATAAATGTGAATTTGAATTCAATTGATCAGGAAGCTAAATTGGAATGGACAATGAAAGCATTCTGAGGAATGAAGTGTTGTTTTACATATTGGTCCTTTAAATGAAAGTGAATTTGGGATCGATAGATCATTTAATGTTTCTTTTAGTCTCTTATGCTCGTCAAGGCTGCATTTATTTGAGCAAAACAGTAATATTAATTTTAATATATTTTAAAAAGCAATTTATTCCTGTGATAGCAAAGCTTGAATTTTCAGAATCATTCCTCCAGTCTTCAGTGTCACACAATCCTTCAGAAATCATATGCTGATTTGGTGCTAAAGAAACATTTCTTATTATTATCACTGTTACTTAATATTTTTTTGTGGAAATCATGATATACTTTTTTTCAGTATTACTTGATGAATAGAAAGTTCAGAAGAACAGAATGTATTATTAAATGTCTCTTTTGATCAACTGAATAGCAGTGTTTATGAATTTATTGTATATATTAATTTCTGCTGACATTACAAACATAACTGTCTTGTTCTTTTACTCAGGAAAAGTTTCATTATTATTCATTAAGCCAGTTTGTCTTGAAAAACGTTCTATTAGACATATTGCAGTTACATGGATTTCCATTAATTCTACTTAAAATCTAATTCAAAACTTCTTGTTTTCAACCTCACTTTAAATTGAGTTTAAATTAATGAACTGAACTGGAATTAAAAAGGTATTATAAATTTTGCACAAATATCACTGTCTATTATTATTGAGACAATAAATTTTGCACAAATATCACTGTCTATTATTATTGAGACAATTAAGAACCTTGTTGCTACACTATGGTTTTGATTTCACTTTTCAACAATCAAGTTTGTAATAATTCAAAATGGCCAACTCTCAAAAACTTTCCTAATTCACAGCCAAAAGAAATACTTAATGTATCCACAAACCACTTGCAAATCGGTTATGCAGTGGAAAAGCTCTCAGTGTGAACAACAATGTCAATCTGTTGTCGCAGTTGTGCTGTTGCTTCTCTTATGCATGCGGTGTGAAATGGGCCACAGGCTATAAGAAAGAAAGACCGAGGGGAAAATTTTGTGGATGAGGAGTTCAAAGTGTGTATGTGTGTGATGGCTGTTGGCCAGGTCCAGTAGAGTAATGGAGCAATTGATTTGTTGATTGACCCCAGTGTCACTAAGGACACTTCTTCCTGTTCAGCCACTGCATTACTTTTATTTTCATTTTGGCCACACAAACCGAGACCTGCAACCACCAACCGGACTATGACACACTGTATAAAAGGAGCACGACAAGAGAGTGAGACTAAAGAACAATCGCATCATACTCTTTAGCCAGAAGTTATGAGGGCAAGAGTCACCGACAAGCAAAGGCTTGAACTGACCTGCTCTGAAGAACTAGCTGATAGAGTGAGTGGAGGGAACTGAAAAACACATGTGATCAAGGGTGCAAACACAGCAGACTTGTGTGGAGAACCGAACGGATGGATCAGAGTGAATCAGCGAAAACACAACCTCTTTCTGAAGGTCACTGCAGGTCAATGAGCGCCTGTAAAACAAAGAGTGGGCAGTGAAGGACAGGCTGACCGATACATTCATCTCAGTCATTTCAAAATTTCATAATTAACTTGATGACTGACAACACTTTCTCTCCAAATATGTAGGAAAAAATAATATAGACACATTCTATATTTGGAAAAGACACTGGTTACACTTTATATTTGTTAACAACAGTTAATGCATTAGTTAACATGAACAATATATTTTGCTCATAGTTACATAAGTTTTGTTGGTGCTAGTTCATATACAGTTATTCATTGTTTGTTAATATTAGTTCACAGTGCATTAACTAATATTTACAGATTAACTTTTGATTTAATAATGTAGAAATTAACATTACACTAAAAAAAAGTTGCTGCCTTAAATGAAGTACAATCAACTTGGTTGTATAAGTAATTTCAACTTAAATGGCATTAAACTGACTTTTAAAAAATGAGTTGAATCTTGTATAACAAAAAGTTGAAAAATGCTTAACTTCATTTAATGAGTTAAAGCAATGTAAAACATGTTGTCATAACTTATTGATCATATAATTTTTTACAGTTTACCTATAAGATTAATAAATGTTGTATATGTATTGTTTATTGTTAGTTCATGTTAGCTAATGACTAATGTTAACAAATTAAACCTTATTGTAAAGTGTTACCAAGGCACCATTACAAGACTTCAGTTTACTACTTTATTTATATTGGCTTTTTGAGCCATGAGCCAACATAATATTAAGTTTATTTGCTTTTTTTTGCAACATTTTATTTACAGAGACCATTGAGGGGGCAGTAAATCAAGAGAAGAGAGAAAGAGAGGGGACGTGAAGGATAATTTACTGTTGTGTAGCTTTGAATATATGACTTTCTAGAGTATTTGGTGAAAATGTAATGTAATGCAAAATAGATGACATTTAGACTGTACAATCTATACATCATTAGTGTTCAGTGTATTAGGCCTAAATATGCTGTATACCCTACGATCTATGGGATTTAAGCCCACACCCCCCAGATGAACACCATTGTTACTTCTCAAACCATTTCTTGAATTTAAGCATCTTATGGGCAACACCTCAAATTTGTGCTGAACTATTTTTTTGTTTTTTCATGAAATGAGACATTCAGAGCCAACATATTTCCATGTGCTTCACAAGAGAGAAAAAAAAATATTTTTTTCTTTTCTGCAGGGCCCCAAAGTTCACCTCACCCAAAGCCAGAGGGAGTTCCACGTGCCCACTGTTTAGCCGTTGGCTGTCAAGGTGAGACATGACTGACAGGAGCTCTTTCCACTCAGTAATTGGCAGAGTGGCAAAGTCTGAAAAATTCAAATCTTCTGGCATTTCATCGCTCCGTTTTCATAATCAGGCACGGTTCGACATTAGGAGCCATTTGTTTGTCTGTTTGTTTGTTTATTTATTTGTTTATTTTCGGGTGCACGAAAAACTGAGGGAAAAAATCGCTTGCGTTGCAGATTTTCTCCCTGTGATAGCATGTTTTTTCGCTTTGTCTATTCAGCACACAGCGTGTCAGCGCGCGTTTGTGTGTGTGTGACAGCCGGTTGTGCAGCAGCGAAGGGTCGCTCACTCACCATCTGTAAATTGCTTTTTTTCAGCGGGTCGGTGCAGCGCCGTGGCTCCGCTCGCTGTGTGGAGGGAGCCGTTCCGCAGTAATGAGTTTGTCGGCGTTTGGGGGATCGCGCACGGTGCTCGCCCTGGGTCACTAATTCAATCCTGAGAGCGTTCTAAATAATTATTAATACCTGCTAAGCGTTAATAGAGCTTCATAGGCGATTCATCAAGCTGTCGATATATTTTAGGGGTTGCGACATTTTGTGTCTATGACTTCAAACACGTCCAATAAACGTGGCCAGCGTACAGATCTCTAGAGGGGAGGCTTTTTATTGCAATCTGTCGAAAATAACCATTATGAATCCAATTGTTAATTTTGTTTTATTTGACAACCAATAGCCTATTTTGTATGATGGCATATAGATTGCATCTTAGATAATCAGGCCCACGTATAAAATGTCGTTTATTCAAGTGTAGGCTACACACAATTTCCAAAGTGGCCTCATGAGTGTGTGAAGTGCATTGTGTGTGTGTGTGTGTGTGTGTGTGTGTGTGTGTGTGAACGTGCGTCTGCCTCTCTTGTAAGCTGAGCCATAGAGACGCTGACTACAGGGGAATCTCATCGGCAATGCAGCCTAGACGCCAAAAAACTCACTACCTTCCTCTCACTCTCACTTCCTACTTGCCTCCATCTCTTCTCACCGCTTTATTAAATGCACCTTGGCCTATGGCTACCAACGTGCAAGATCAAATGTGTGCCTTTTGGTACAATACATTCATCATGAATGCACTGTCGCTGAGAAAGAAAAAAAAAAGAGGAGGAAAAATGCATTAAAGAAACAAAAAATAGGTATTGTTATCATTCACACTATTCAAGGCATTATGGATTGCATTAATGCATTCAGGCATTATAATGAATAAATTCAAAGAAATACACCAGTGCTATTAAAACAAAAGGTACATGGTCGGGATGAAGTGATGGCTGTCACACACATTGTCTCCTCTGACACAGCAGAAACGAGAGGAAGTGTGGGGGATGGGATGGGTTTGAGATAGCACACTGAGACTGAGTCTGGGATGATGCCGAACTGAACAAGGACAGACAGCATCTCAGTGGCCACCTCTTGCTCCAACCAAACGTGGCCTGTTGTGTGCATAGCACGGAAACATGACAAATGTCATGTTTAGCAACTCAGTGTGTGTCAACCAGGCTGAATTTCTGTTTGAGAAAGATACATGCAGGCCCTCCCGTCTTCTACTCTTAATCGTAAAAAGTAAGAAAAGTATCAATGTCAGTTATACAGTAAACCTTCACAAAAAGACAGTGGCAAACAAAAATGCTCCCCTTGGGCTGCACAGTCAAGAAATAAATAAATAAAGATATAAAATTGTCAAGTGTCTCTAACCGTGTTGAGACTTCTGGATGCTTGAGGGAAAAATTACACACTCTCCTGTATTCAAATACGGCGTATAAAACTGAATCCATAGTTTTATATTTGCATATTATTGGGGGGAAAAAAGTCTTTAGAAAAGTAAAGAATATAAATGACATGTTTTTTTTAATCAATCAATTGAAATTCTAAGTGACTATTCCTGTATGATTTATTGGCAAATATTCCAGACGACCCTCTTCAGAGAATCTCTTAGCTTTCTTTGGCCTGTCAAATAGATCTGCTACATTTTGTCTGTTTATTACAGACATACAAATGCACACACAAAAAAAGCACAGTCGGGATGGTGAATGAGTATCAGAGAGAGAGATGCCGACCTCAGTGCCGACCTTGGTTTACTTTAAATTCACTAAACTGCATCAAACTAGACCAAACAAGTCACACCATTCCAGAGGCAGGTTTCATTATTTCCAAAATAACCTTCACCTCATGGATTAAAAAAGGACGAATTAATGTAAAAATGACAAATGACACTGGACAGAGAACAGGAAAGGGGCAGAGCAACTCTGAAAGAGAGTTATACTGACATTTTGGTTACAGCACTGTGTAAAAAATTCAGAACATTTGGGATTTCCATTAATCTTAATATGCTGGTTGAAATAGCTCATAAGTGGCAGGTATGATGGAGAGCAAGTAATGCTACATTTCACCCACTGAAACATAATTAATGAACTTCCACTGGGTTTCAAAATGCCAATGAATATGTTGCACTTGAATGACATATTATGATCAAACAATTAAAGGGGCGAATTGATGGTTCTTTAAAAGACGGGAGAGCAGAAAGCCTGCAAGTGTGATGGGCACAGTGTTTAGATTCTCATGCACATGATGTAAAAGAAAGAAAGAAAGAAAGAAAGAAAGAAAGAAAGAAAGAAAGAAAGAAAGAAAGAAAGAAAGAAAGAAAGAAAGAAAGAAAGAAAGAAAGAAAGAAAGAAAGAAAGAAAGAAAGAAAGAAAGAAAGAAAGAAAGAAAGAAAGAAAGAAAGAAAGAAAGAAAGAAAGAAAGAAAGAAAGAAAGAAAGAAAGAAAGAAAGAAAGAAAGAAAGAAAGAAAGAAAGAAAGAAAGAAAGAAAGAAAGAAAGAAAGAAAGAAAGAAAGAAAGAAAGAAAGAAAGAAAGAAAGAAAGAAAGAAAGAAAGAAAGAAAGAAAGAAAGAAAGAAAGAAAGAAAGAAAGAAAGAAAGAAAGAAAGAAAGAAAGAAAGAAAGAAAGAAAAAAAAGAACCAATATTAATAATATAAAGATCTTTCCCATACACGCATTGAATCTGAACTCATCCGAACCTCTAAAACTCTGTTGCCTCTGACACACAATGCCACAAGCAAAAGAGGTTAAGTGACACATCCAGTTTAGCCTTTGATACAAGTGCAGAGGTCAGAACACTTAAAGAAAAACTAAAGTTCAGCCACCAAAAGGCTGTTTTTATCTTCACACAGAGTATTGAACTGGAAACAGCATGGGGGGGGGGGGGGGACTCTCACGTTAATCACGTCAATCTTGTTCAGTCTTGCTCAAAGAATTTAGTATTAGAAAGCTGTTCATTCTGATATAATACTATATATTAAGAAACATTTGGTTTACCATAATTAGGAGTAAGAGAAAACGAATAGGAAGCTTTGTCTGTGATCAGAATACTTTGGCTAAGTGTGGATAACCTGAAACAGTAAATCGCGCTCCAAACGATTAGGCTACAGCCTACAGAAAATGAGAGTATAATGTTTGCCATTATGAAAATGTAATTGATCATAATTTCATAATTTTCGCCTTAATATTATTACTCGAGGAAAGTAAAAATTGATTGCGACCAATACCACAACAACGTTTAATTGACCCTGATTAAAAGATGAACATTTAGTGCCACCCAACATTAATTACTTCTTATACTGTTCCATTGTGAGAAGTTTGCAGGCAATATAATATAATAATAATAAGAAATATTGTTCTCCTTTAATCTTTAAAATAATAGGCTATTTAAACATTTGTGTAAAAAAAAAAAAAAAAAAAGTTTTAATGTCATAAACGAATGTCACGTTGTAAGCATTTGTACACTTAAAATAAATCTCTATACCGCATACGTATTAAGCCTTCATCATAGTTCATATAATTATAATAAATAATTTAAATTAATTCTTTAAAAAAAAAAATCGTAAACAAACATAATATCAATAGTTGAACGTTTGAAATTGTACTATTTGCTGAGCCCCGGACAATGTGCATTATTTTTCGTTATTTCGTGCATTATTGTTATTATTAATTCCTGATATTTTGTAAGCCTAATATCTTTATACCACTTGTATAGATCACATGTTTTAGCTTTGAAAAGACACTTGTTGAGTAAGTGGAAAACAGGCTGAAGCATTTGACAGAAGTTTTTATTAAACATTATGAAAACAAGATTCTGAACAACATTCCATTTCGAAACATTTTGGTTTGGACTTACTGACACGTAAGGACATTTATATTTTCGATAAATATATAGAAATTATAGGCTATGTACAGTTTTTTTCCCCATTTTATTATTTATTTGTTTACATAAGACAGCACACAGGACAGCACATGTGGTTATGTAACCTCAAGCCGCTGTGCCTCAAATTAGACCAATAGACAGAGAGATTGCTTCATAACGAACTTCATCATAATTCATAATTTATCCCCAAAAATTAAATCAATGTTAACAGTGGCTTTCATGTGAGAATATCAAGCAAATAGTAACCCAGGTAGAGGAGCATACTTGAAGACATTATTTTTGGAGTCTGGTCGATAGATTTGTTAGGGAACTAAGCATAGCCTACACAGATCGGAAAGAATTTGAAAACGGATAATTTACGTGCATTAGATAATCCACTTTGGCAACTTTGTTCCTTTAGCCGGGACAAGATGGGTTATATTTCAAACTCAAATGATCACAAACTAAATGCGCACGATTACTTTTTGCACACAAGTCTCTCTGTAATTTTTGAATTATTTCAGCATTTATTCTAGGCTACCTGTAGTGTAACTGAGGGTCGGAAGCCTATTATCATCATCACAATGTTGCAATGCAAAACAATAGGCAATTGCTTTATACAGCATATGCTACAGTTTTATTATGTCATAAAAAGTTAAAACAACCCTTCTAGCCTTATTAACGACGGTTGTCGTATATTTGAAGTTAACAGTTTTGTCGTTTATCATCCCGGCCATTCAGAAAAAGAAAAGAAAAGAAAAAAAACAACTTTCTTTAGGAGATGATAGTTATTTTTGATATCCAAGTCTAACCAATTTTCTACATACCTTCATTTATTTTGAAGTAGGCCTACAAAATTCACATAATCATAGCTTCTGTTAATTGCTTTCGAATTTGGTGCATAGAATATTAGCAGCAATTAAAGTCCTTGTGTTTATATGCACTTTCGACGATCGACTATGTTCACCATAACATCAATTTGATTAACACAGAGGAAAAGAAATGTTATATAAACCCCAATTCTTTGAATCGTAGTGCAGTAGGCTTTCCTTTGAAATTGTACATATTCAATAGAATGGGAATATCTTTGTCATTTGCATGCTACTACATACAAACATCGTATTAAGACGTTTTAAATAATCAAGCAAAAATGACTTTAAAAAGAAAGTTAAATTAACACACCAATCGACCTCTACATATGTACAAGTGGTAATAAATAACTCTGGCTCAGTTCGGTTTTTTTGTTTCTTTGTTCTTATTCTGTACTTTTAAAACAATGGAAAAAAAAAAAAATGATTTCATGTGATTTCGCAGGTACGCATGAGGTCCTTCACACGGTTTGTGTCGAACAGATGAAACGAAAGGAACAAAAAAAATTAGAGAAGAGAGAGTGGTTAAGGGCCATGCTTTTCATCCAAGTGCTGTATGGGGAAAAGAGAGTAAGGACCTGGCGCGTTTGGAGTACCATACATGTCCCGCATGCAGGATTAGTAATGCAGACATGAGCAATGATTGAGGGCCTTCAAAGTTCACAAGCCCCCTCAACCTCAGTTCATGACAGAAAAGTCAAGGATGTATTGCTATCTCCCTTTCTTGCTTACAAGTGTTTTAATATTATTATTGTTCCTTCCAAAGTTCCTTCACAAGCTGAAGTTTCGTTTCCAGTATTTTCTCATCGCCATTAAGACTCGTCAATCCGTTAAGACAAGAAAAACAATATTAAGGAAGCGTCTGTATGCCTCTAAACATGTCGGACTTTGCAGTTAGCCTATATTACTAAAACGACAAAGGAAAAATACGAATTTACAGAATCCAAAACTGATAGGTCTTTGGAGGTTATGAGTGATCCCATGTTTAGATCGGAGGTTTTATGAAGTAGAAGGGTCCGTGCAGTATCTGTGGAAGATAATCCTAACATCACACTAATCTTAAGACTTTCATGGTGCAGTTATACACAAATAATGGGTGAAAACTTTAAATACGGCGCTGTAATGTTAGGCTCTTAAAAATAAAGGTTCTTCAGTGTTTCTTTTCAGCACTTTAAGTTCAGCAAAAGACTTGACCTTCTTATCAATAACCATTTTGGCTGTAAAAAGTGATTAGTTCTTTGGAGAACGAAAAGTTCTGGATGTTACATTCTGGGTTCTCCAGATTTTGGTTCTTTAAAGCACCAGCACATAGCTAGATGTTTCTCTAAATAAAATATGTATTTGTGGAATTTAAAAAGGTTCTCCTATGGCATTATACTGTAAAACCTTTATTTTCATGAGTGCATGTTCTAGAACGGACATTGAGTATTTAAGAAAATAACTGCAAATAAGATTCACACTGAAAATCATAAAAAAAAAAGGTTTAAAAAACGAATACGTTGGTGTGGGAAAAAGTCTTTAACAAGAATCACTCTCACATGAAGAATTCCGTGGAAGTGGTTTTGCCGTGAGTGCCGTTGGACGGGTCCCGAGTGTTGCCGCCTCCGTTGCCGCCGCCGCCGTTAAAGGTTCGGCTCGCGAGCTTCTCGTACTTCTCCTTGTACAGGTCCCGCTCTTTCATGAGACGCGACACGTCTTGCTTGAGTTGCTCCACCTGGCTCTGGAGCGTGCACTTTTCGCTTTCGAGCATGTGACGCTGCTGCACGCGCTTGTAGCGGCACGACTGCGCGTAGCCGCGGTTCTTCAGGGTTCGCCGTTTCTGCTTGAGGCGGATCACCTCTTCTTTGCTGAAGCCTCTCAGTTGCCGGTTAAGCTCGCGCACTGTCATGCTCACCAGCTGCTCGTCCGAGAAGCGGTCCTCGATGCGCGCGTGCGCGTGGTGGCCGTGGTGATGATGGTGGTGGTGGTGCACCGGGTGGTGGTGACCGTTTGTGGGCGCCGAGAGGTCTTCTCCGACGTACTGCTGACCGCGGAATCCCTCGTAGGGCTGGTGGTGGTGATGATGGTGGTGCGCGTTACCGATGAGTGCTTCCACCGCGTCCTCGGGCGTCAGGTTGAGGGCCTCTGGACTTATGTGATGCTGATAGTTGGGAATCCAGTAGAGATCGTCCAGCTGCGGCTTGCCCGAGGAGCCTTGGGTGTTGTTGTTGTTTCCACTGTTGTTGTTGTTAACACCATTTACGAGGTTCTGCCCAGGCTGAGATCCGGGACTGGGGGCACAGAAGCTGGGCGAGGAAGGCACCGAGGAGCAGGGCGTGCTGATAGGGGTGGAGGACAGCGAGCCCGGGGGCAGGCGGTGGCAATAGCGGTCGGCCTCCGGGGGCTCTTTCTTGACCTCAAACTTCATGAGGTCGAAGTCGTTGACATATTCAATAGCCAAAGGGCTGTTGGGCAAATCTGCGCTCATGGCGAGATCGGTGGCCATGTCAGTCCATGCGACACCTACCCTAACAGCCAAAGCGACACCCGTGGGTTTCACTGGGATTATGATGAAGGTGAATGATGAAGATGAGTGGCCAGGATTTAATACATAGGCACGAGCTTCTATAAATAGTTATACGTATGCCCATGCATGTAAATGTACGCATACACCAGCCAGTTTGCTTCTTGTTGACAACTTATCCGAGGTCAAATTCACACGTTAATATCACTGGCCAGGGCGGCAGAAACTTGAGACTCGTGAATTCAAAATCACCAACCTGACTCGTCCTCGCTTCACAAAGCAGAGAAATCGTCCTTTGAGTATCAGAGACTTAAAATATCCTTCTTCACCTCCGTGTTTTAAGTCCCCTCTAACTGGAGGCAACAAAGTTTTAAGCTTTCATGCGAAGAAAGCGAAAACTTTCCTCACATTTCGAGAATAGTCCGCCACACAGCACGCGCGCGTCAAGTTCAGAAAATGCTGCTGCTGCTGTCGCTTTTTACACAGTCACTAGCAAACGCGGACCGCAACAATGTGTGACAAATCTCAGAGTAAGTTCCTCTTGTGGGACGCTCCAGCGCAGCCCGACGAAGGATAGGGAATTCTGGCTACTCAATTCACCTCCTTCCGTGGTCAGTTTTGAAGTTATATGGACTGCTGTCACCGTTGCTTTACGTTTACGGCTTGAGCTTATTTTTTTGCACCGTTGTCCACCGCTGACACGCAGTATCACTGAAGCACTGAAAGGGGCAATGTACCACTTTATACACATGGCCCATCTGAGCGTCCAACCCAGAGAACGGGAACGGACCAATGGGAGGAGGCGTAGCAGTAGACATGCATATTCCTACAGCAACGCCACTATGTGGCAGCTGAGGCGAACGCGCAGCAGCTGAGAGCGCGCGTAAACAGGTGTTTTTCACGCCCCCTAGCGACGCCTCTCCTGCAACCGCATGCTGAAGGTGAGCGCGAGGAAAGGCAATAGCCTATAGCCCAGCTTGTCTTACTTAGAAAATGTTTATTTAGAAAAGAGCAAACGCTTCTAAGACGTTATCAACACATATGTTTTAGAGATGACCTAAAAACACATTTATAAAACGGATTGCACATTGTAAAATATCTATGACCAGTTGAATTTAATAGAAATTAATTTTGACAGAAATACATTTAATATGACTATGCTATTTAAATTATGAACTATATT